>NC_142934.1:40277816-40295316 GCF_046866305.1 Octopus bimaculoides
GTACAATAAACGCTACCAACTCCACTACACTACAACCCACACAACTAACACTGCCACCACAGCCACCATCAAAGATAACATCAACAGTGAAAACATCACAACAAATATAAACACAAACCAATCTACATCCAAATCAACAATTAAGCAACAGCCTCAAAGATCAAGAATTAACGAACCATTATACATCAATACAAAACTGTGCACAATGATTACATACCCCACACATAATAATAACAGCGACAACAATAATCATAATAATGATTTCAAATTTTAGCACAAGGCCAGCAATTTCGGGGAGAGGATAAAGCGATTAGATTGACTCTTGTACTCAAATCGTACTTATTTTATGGAAAGAATGAAAGGTAAAGTCTACCTCGGCGGAATTTGAACTCAGAATGTAAAGACGGACGAAATGCTGCTAAGCATTTGTTCAGCGTGCTAACGATTGTGCCAGTGCCAACCGTAATAATAATGATAATAATTAGGTTTCAAAGAAATGAAGTAGCAGTCAAGAACTAGGATCGATTTAATTAACTAGATCCCCCTTCTCCCAAATTTCTGTCCTTGTCCCTATTTCAAACAAATATTGTCACGCTATTATTATTGTTGATGTTGTTATTAAAACCATCACCAACATCTGGTTAAACCATTGCTCCTGTGATATTTCTTAAACTAACGCCTATGAAATTCATTTGAGATATTTCCTGTAACTGAAGTTTAGGTATGTATGTTGCTAACAGAATGTTTTTTTCTTTTGACTGCCGGAATATATCAAAGTGACTGTGAGAGAAGTGTGGACGAGTTCATTCAAAAAGTGTGTTAAGTATATTGTAATTAAATTTGAATAAAACATTCATATGCAAATGCACCATCGAGTGCTTATCTAAATTCTTAAGTTGTGGAGATTCTCAATGGCGGTTTTCACTTTTGTTATTCAAAATAGATTTCATTCTTACACAGATTGATCGTTTGTGGAAAAATTATAAAATCTAAAAAAAAACAACAAAGAAAAAAAACAACAACAACGAAACAAAATACAATAAAACAAAAACCAAAAGCCAAAAAAATAATAGCTCACCAACTGTTATGACATCTTTCTAATAGCAGCCTCGAAGGTAACAATCACCAAAACATTATAAAGAGAAAAAAAAAAAAAACGTTTAAAATGGAGAAGCAAGTTATTATATTAAGCAAACATACAAGTGTGTAAGTGATTAACCTAAACTAACGTTTATTCGCATCACGAAATCCTGAGAAATTCAAAACTTTTAATGTCTGTCGCCAAGAATTTTGGTTAACAAAATAAAGTACTAAAAAAATGTATATTTTGTATAGTAGAATAAAGCTGAATAAATTGAAATGAAAAGAATCAAAATATACAATAAGACTTAGTGTACAACCTGCAGGTGGTTGTAAAGTCAGTAATAATATCGTCAAAAATAACAACAATAATTTGTTAATAATAGCAACGTCATAAAAAGTTGCAGTACTTATAATAATAATAATAATAATAATAATAATAATAATAATGATATTAATAATAATAATAAAGATAATGATAATGATGATGATAATGATGGTGATGATGATGATGATGATAATAATGGTGATGATGATGATGATGATGATGATGATGATGATGATAACGATGATGATGATAATAATGGTGATAATGATGATGATGATAATGATGGTGATAATGATGATGATGACGATGATGATGATGATATTTTCTCTATTAACTTGAGAAATACAAAAATAAATAAAAAAACTTTTACTAAGAGTTAGACACAAGGAAAAGATAACGTTTATAAATTATGAAAGGAGGGAGTGAAAGACATTATACAGCATATGGCAAACGTATTAACAGTTTTAAAGGTACAAAATACACATATATACATACATGTACGCATATGCACATATATATGCATACATGTACACATATTTCTAAACGAAACTTACAGTTAAACAAATTAACTAAAGCAAAATATGTCTATAAAGAAATAAGACAAAAAATATTTTCTGGCAAAGTTGAAGTACTCCATGATCCCATTCACTTAACCGTTTCACAAACTGTGCTCGAGTGCAACCGAATGCACTAGTGAGTATGTTAGGAGACATTTGGTGCGGAAAAATATAGTGATATTGAGTATTCTTTTTCTGATAGTAATCTGTCATTTGAATGTTGTTTAGAATCTGACCCTAAATATTTTTTGTTACAACTTCGGAAATTCTGTGGCATTAGAGAAGCGTTATTTTGTCTAACAGCTATCAATTTGGTTTTCAAAATTCGTTTTCGTTTCCTGCACTTTCTTCCTCATTTTCTTGAGGAAGGACTTCGTTGTCATTTGAAAGAAATTATTCCTCCCTTTCTGTTTTTGTTGGTTTTTGTTGTCTTTTGATGAATTTTCTTACTTTCATCTGGTATCTTTCTTTATCTGTAATTATTTCTTTCTCTTTGCGCAACCGAACTGTGGCACCATATGTTGGAATTAATGGGTGGGGAGGTGTTTGTCTATCTATTTCTGATTATCACTGCAAACACAGTAATGATAATCCTTTCTACTAAAGGCACAAGACCTGAGATTTTGGGGGAGGTGGTTAGTCGATTGCAAGGCCTGAAATTTGGAGGGAAGGGGTAAGTCGATTACATCGACTTCAGTGCGTAACTGGTATTTATTTAATCGACTCTGAAAGGATGAAAGGCAAAGTTGATCTCGGCGGAATTTGAACTCAGAACGAAATACCGATAAGCATTTGGCCCGGCGTGCTACCGATTCTGCCAGCTCGCCGCCTTCAATAATAATAATAATAATAATAATAATAATAATAATAATAATAATAATAATAATAATAATAATAATAATAATGATGATGATGATGATGATGATACACTTATATTCAAGAGAAAGGGGAGCTTAAAAGCGAACAAAAATATAGGGCGCTGAAAAGGTAGTATAATACTGAAAGAAAGTGGGACCTGAAAGTAGTAGTGGAGGAACCGAAACAGCGCCTCGTTGCAAAGAAAGCAAAGATGGTAAGATACGACCAAAGAATGAAGGGTTACCACCAGAATAGATTATTCAGAGTAGATTCTATAAAGAAGATTCTATAAAGAAATAAATAGAGAGTCAAAGGTTTTGGAGTGACATTTGGAGCAAGGACAAAGAGCACAAGAAGGATGTTGAATGGTTGCAAGAACTGAAACAAACAGTAGTCTGTCCAAAACATGCAAAACTAGTCATTTCAGTGAGGGAAGTGAAGGAAATCAGCAGACAAATGAGCAAATGGAAGGCCCCGGGACCAGATGGAGTTCAAGGCTACTGGATCAAAAGATTTGGTGAATGTCATGCATGAATAGCTGCACAACTCAACATCTTCTTAAATGCCGACCAAGTAACACCAGAGTGGTTGACATTGGGTAGGACAGTGCTGTGCCTAAAAAACATCGAAAAAGGAAATACGGTAGACAATTACAGGCCGATATCTTGTTTGCCACCTATGTGGAAATTATTGATTGGAATACTCGCAGAGTCAATGTACGAATATCTGGAAAAAAAATGTGGAGTCCTGCCACATGAGCAGAAGGATTGCAAGTGTAAGTGTAGAGATACCAAGGATCAACTCCTGATAGACAAAACTGTACTCAGAGACTGCTAGAGGAGGAAAAGTAACTTAGCCATGTCATGGACCGACTATCATAAGGCGTACGATATGATTCCATATTCTTGGATTATGGAGTGTATAAACCTATTTGGTATTGCATCGAATGTTGAGCGATTGCTTGCAAAAAGTATGACGAATTGGAGGACGGACCTGACAGCATACGGAAGAAGTTTAGGGACAGTAGAAATTGGGGGGGGGGGGTGGCATCCTCCAAGGGGACTTCCTTCCCCACTGATTTTGTACTGTGCTTGATATCACTAACACTGATTCCGAGGACAGCAAAAGCTTGGTATGTATTCAAAAGCCGCTAATAAAAAGTCAACCATTTGTTATTCATGGATGACCTCAAACTTTATAGTAAAGATGAAGCCCAAGTCAGTTCCCTCGTTGATACGGTGTATACTTTCAGTGCTGATATCAGAATGGAGTTCGGACTGAGAAAGTGTGGTGTGTTAGTCTTGAAGAGAGGCAAAATCAAATGTATGGACGGGCTAACGATATCGTCGAGGGACGTTATGAAGCAGATAGAAGAGTCGGGCTATAAGTACTTGGGGATTTTGGAAATGGATAAATAGATGCAGAAACAAACGACAGAAAAATTTAAGGTGGAGTACTTGCGTAGACTGAGACTGATCCTTAAATCGAAATTAAACGGACGGAATAAAATCGAAGCTATCAACACCTGGGCGGTTTCAATCCTTAGATATGGAGCAGGGGTAATCGCATGGACAGTAGACGAACTAAACAGCTGAGACAGAAAGACAAGGAAGTTGCTAACTAGATATAAGTCACTCCACCCAAAAAGTGACTCTGACAGACTGTATGTACCAAGAAAAAGAGGGGGAAGAGGACTTATTGGATGCGAACACAGCATTAGAGCAGAAAAAACAAAATAGCATGGTATGTAAAAATGCCTCAGAACTGCTATTATTAGAAGTAAGAAGATCAGGCTTGTGTAGGTCAAGAAATTGAAAACGAATGAAACTGAAAATAGGTGGAAAAAGAAAAGAATGCATGGTCACTTTTATAGAGATGTTGAAGATAAGACAGACAGAGAAAACAGATGGCTGTGGATGACTAAAAGTGATGTAAAATCGGGAACGGAGGCTCTAATCTGTGCTGCCCAAGAGCAAGCACTAAGAACAAACTACAAGAAATACAGGATAGACAACACAGCAGAAAGTGATACGTGCAGAATCTGTGGACAAAACGGGGAAACCGTATGGCATATTACCAGTCAATGTACGCCACTAGCCCAGAAGGAATATAAGAGACGCCACCACAATATAGCCAGGCTTGTCCATTGGACACGTTGCAACAAGTATTGACTTGACAGAGCAAACATCTCCAGTATTAGAAGCTGTGCAAAGACAATGACAATAATGATAATAATAATTCTTTCTACAATAAGTACACGGCCTCGATTTTGAGAGGAGGGAGACAGTCGATCACATTGACCCCAGTACTCAACTGATACTTAAGTTAACGACCCCGAAAGAATGAAAGGCAATTTGACCGCGGCGGAATTTGAACTCAGAACGTAGCGACGGGCGAAATACCGCTAAGCATTTGGCCCGGCGTGCTAATGATTCTGCCAGCTCACTGCCTTTACAATAATAATAATAATAATAATAATAATAATAATAATAATAATAATAATAATAATAATGATGATGATGATGATGATGATGATGATGATAACAATAATAATAATAATAATGAATAATAAGGAGAGCGTGATGCGATTTTTAATAAAAGGAGATCGACTCTGTTCATTGAATTGAACAGTATTTCGACTGATTGTTTGTTTTCTTCACGGTCAAAATGTAAAATAAAAAGGAGGTAGAAATACAAAAATTCAAAATACGAATGGGAGTATTTTGCGTTTCTTTTTAGACAAAATGAGGTAATTAGTTTTCACTTTTACATAACTAGTAACAAGGAAAAAGAAAGAAAGAAAACAGTAAGGAGAATACTTAGTCAAACAGTTTTGTGTACATGGAATGAAACCCGTCTGTCATTTTATTCATTCCTCCAGAGCGTGACGTTAGCAATTCGCAAATATATTTATTCTCATGCGTTTTGAGGACTGAGAGTGCAGCAGAGTCGGAATAATTTCTGAGAATGTTTCTAAAAATTAGAGCCGTTTGATGTAAAATGTTCGACCAGTTCCATAGAAATACTGTTATTTTGCGTGACGTCAAACATATGTCAATTGAATCTTTTATTTAATTGTTCTGTTGCGCAACCAATATAAATCAAGTTGTGTTTCGTGCATTCCGCTGTGTACATCAAACAGGAATCTTTATACGTTCCACCTTCTGTATAAATCATAACATTCCTGTTATGATTTGTGATGGAATTGACTTGAATCATGTTGTAGCACAATAAACAGGGCATACCTCTCTTGCGGCTGTCTTTCGGAGTGCAGCTTTCAGAAATTCCAATGGTAGTTTTTTGGGGTTAGAGATAGTGATTAATAGCTCTCTTATGTTTTTATTGCGTCTAAAGGCTAAAATAGGGGGACGAGGGAATATTTGGTTGAATCGACGATATTTTTCTGAAATATGCTGGTAACTTTCATGCAACACTTTTGAAATGCCAACGAAATCTCAGTGCCAGTTAATCACTAAAGGAATTCAATTTTACTTTTACTTCGGCTGCTAAAACTATGTGTGATAGTTCGAATTTTCTTGCTAATTTTAGCTATGTCATCTGCAATTTTCTTTAATCGTAATTCACTGTAATTTCCAGTAATCCCCTATATCAGCACAAATCCGTTTTATCCTAAAAAATTGGGATTTGACCTAATTATATGATGTACATGATTGGGAATGGTGGTGAATGTAATTGTGGGATTACTTAGGCTTGCAAAGTAAATCTGTCTCTATTCTGCCTTCTGAAAATGTAATTTTTGTGTCTCAAAATTCAGCAGTAGTTTTTGAAAATTAGATGTAAATTTTATATTGGGCTAAAAGCCATAGTTTTTGCGTAACAACCACAGAGAATCAAGAAGTTAAGTGAACTCTCTTGTGATCTTTCCCAGACAAAAAAAGCCGTCACCTGAATACCAATGTAGATTTCGTGTTGGGAGAGGCACAGTTCACAGTATTTCTTCCCTAAGTTAAGTTCAAGAAAAAAAAAACACTTGTGCAAAATAGATGGTCTTTGTCGACTTGATCAAGGCCTTTGATACAGTGAATCGGGTAGGCGCTTTGGAAAATTTCGATAAAATGACAAGGGTAGTAGTATCTTTGCGCGACGGAATAATGGCAACAGTGATATCTAACAATCAATATTCAGGGGAATTTTCTGTTTCCGCTGGAACCAGAGTTGTGTTTTAGTTCCAGTACTTTTTGCTATATTTTTACGATAACTATCCAACATGCTTTTAAGGATTACCTTGAAGGTGCAAACTTTCAGTCTCTCACAGATGGAAGTCTATTAAACTTAAATGGAAAAGACCAAGGAAGAGATTCTACGCAATTTTCTGTTTGCTGGGCCCAACACAGCTCGGAATCAAATGATTCGAAAAACAACACAAACGCCCTGTCAAGGGTTAGCCAGACATGATTTTTTAAAATGAGAATATCTGAAATAAACTCAACAAACGAGAATACTAAAAACGAAACCGGCCGCTCTCAAAAATTAAGCAAAAAACCTGAAAAATAACCCAGAATCCTTGTCCCGTACCGGATCGGTCCCAAAATCGAATCAGTTCGTGCCAGTCACAAGGCCAAATATCCCCGAAAGTTTCATCTGAATCCATCCATCGGTTCATGAGATATCTTGTCCACTGACAAATGAACAAACAAACATCACCGAAAACAATTCCTCCACCTTCGCTAAGGCAGAGGTAATAATAATGGTTTCAAATTTTGGCACAAGGCCAGCAATTTCGGAGGAATGGGTAAGTCCAATAAGTCAACCTCCAAATGATGAAATGCAAATTTGACCCCGGCGGAATTTGAAATCAGAAAGTAAAGTCGGACGAAATGCCGACTCTGCCGGCTCGCCACCTACTTTCCTTATCGAACCTGGAAGGATGAAAATGAAAAGTGAGATTTGCACACAAAATACTACTACTACTACTACTACTACTACTACTACTACTACTACTACTACTGATAAAATAGTTCTTAACAGTAATGGTAATATACAAAGTGTAAAAATAATCCCAACGGCGTTTGAAAATACTGTTATTAACATTACTACTACTACTACTACTACTACTACTACTACTACTACTACTACTACTACTACTACTACTAAACCAACAACATCAACATCATCATCAGCAACATTACCATAATCACTCCCATCAACAATACATTCGGAACAATAACACTTATAACTGCGTTATATAATAATGGGAGTCAAAATTCCAGATAATGGCTGACAGATGCAATAAAAGAATAAATTGTTGTAAGACAGTTGGAGTAGATAGAAATTTATTGAAACTAGCGGAGGATATTGACGACGCTCACATATCACATAGACGCAACGACAGACAGAAACATAGAGGTAAACGCACAAACACAAGCAGACACAACCAGCAATAAACATAAGCACATACAAACATTATGTAGCAATAGGCATATATCCGTATGATTAATATAAAAGTGTATATATATATATATTAATATATAGGTATGTTTTCGCTTATACATATATATTGTATATTACATTAAAATAAACGTGATTCGTAACAGATGACCTTATGTTTCGCTCTATATGAGATTATTAATCGAATGATGGGAGGTATAGCTAAAATTGCAATGAACGCATAGTCTTTTTCAAATATATTAGATTAAACGATTTCATATAATTTTAAAATGCATAGGATAGAAGGGTATTAGTTGCAGGAGTGGGATATCATTGGAGGAGCACAGGGAAAAAAATATAAGAGACAGGGAAAACAGTTAGAAAGTAAAAGCTAATTAAGAGAAATTTGGATTTTAATAGAAAGGGATGAGGTAATTTAGAGGCATAACTAGCGAGTGAACTTAATTTTAGGAAAACTACGAGATGGAAAAGAAAACAACTTTAGTTGCAAAGAAAAATATACATAACTTAAAGGTATCTTTTATCTTTTACGTGTTCCAGACATTATACTGCGGCCATGCTGGGGTACCACCTTGAGGAATTTTTGTCGAACAAAACGATCCTAGTACTTTTCTTTTAAAACTTCATGCTTATTCTACCGATCCCTTTTACGGAACCACAATGTTATGGAGACGTAAACAAAAACACACATACGCGCGCGCGCATACACACACACACGCACACACACACACACACACACACACATACACACACACACGCACATGGCGGGTTTCTTTCCGTTTCTCTCAAACAAATCCACTCACGAGGCTTTAATCGGCCCGAGGCTATTGTAGAAGGCACTATCTCTGTCTGTCTGTCTGTCTGTCTGTCTGTCTGTCTGTCTGTCTGTCTCTATCTATCTATCTATCTATCTATCTATCTATCTATCTATCTATCTATCTGTCTGTCTGTCTGTCTGTCTGTCTGTCTGTCTGTCTGCATAAAACGATTTAGTCAAGCAATTTGAGTCAAGATGGAAAAAAACGGCGCAAGCAAGACAGAATTGGAAGTGCATTATCTCCAGAGGTGTATAACAGCATCTGAGGGTCTGGTCGACACTAATACTCTGCTATATACATGACGCTTCAAACTGATTTGGTGTTTTTACACCTATTTGTCTACAGCGAGAAATTTTCTTCATGACAAAATACAGTGAATGGCTTTCTTACGGGTTTGAATACGCCTAAAGCATATCTGAACTGGTAAGAAGTGTGTGTGTGTGTATATATATATATATGTATATATATATATATATATATATATATATATATATATATATATATATATATATATATATATATATATATATGTATATATATATATATATATATATATATATATATATAGATATATATATGCATTATTTACAATGGACGGATAGGTGATCTCACCTTGTTTGTTGTTATCACAACGTTTCGGCTGATGTACTCTCCAGCCTTCATCATGTATTCTGGTGGAATTCTGAGCCCAACCCTTTATTTGATTAATGGGGTACACTGTTCTTATTCGTAAGGTATGATGCTGATGTTATTTTTATGTTGATATCTTTCAAGTTCCTGCTTGCGAACTTAGAATCTGAGGGTTAGTAGCTCACGCTCTTATCCACTACATTATTTTAGGGCTTATAAACCTTGTATTTTATCTTTTCTTAATACTGGTTCCCATATTACATTCATATCTGCATTAGGTCTGTTTAAGAGGTTATTGTGTCCTAGTATATATGTAGCCTCTTTTAATTTTCGTATTTTCAAGTGGTGTTCTCTGTCGATTATTTTAACTTTATCCCACAGCGGGAGGTGGTCTCTGTTTTTACCCGATTTTTCAACATCCCTTCGTGTCACAGCTATGTCCTCTACCCTTACTTTAAGGGGGCGGCATGTTTCGCATTTGTATAACCTACCACAATTGCATGGGACAGAGTACACGCATGGGATAGAGTACACACATGGGATAGAGTACACGCAGTTTTTGGTCATATTCTCTTCTATGGGTGGTTTTGCTCCAATTATCCACTCCAAGAGGAGAGAAGATGAAACCCATAAGCTGAGCACAGTCTGTCTACCCTATGTCAAAGACCTCTCGAAAAAGATACAAAAGATATGCAGTCCATATGACACCTGATGAAGGCTGGGGAGTACACCAGCCGAAAAGTTGTAATAACAACAAACAAGGTGAGGACACTTATCCGTCCATTGTAAATAATGTACATAATTCCTCATATACATAGAATTATATATATATATATCTATATATATAAAAATGAGAATGTGTGTCTGTCTGTCTGACTGTCTGTGTGAATCCCTAAAACTCGAGAACTACGCAACCAATTTCATTCAAATTTTACACATGCCTTACTTAGTTGTGATTTAGTCAAAAAAAATTATTAACTTCTTGCAGAGTTCAAGCACACGGCAACATAATATCTCCTCCACTATTTAAGTATTACGTGTCAAAAGTGAAACAAAAACACTCATGTCAAATACTTTCACTTTAAAAATGAAACTATTCCACTAACTGAAACAATCACATTTCGATACTGTAGTGACAGATACTTTCACAGAGAGAGAAAGAGAGAAAGAGAGAGACAGAAAGAGAGAGAGAGAGAGAGAGAGATGTATATGTATACATATACATGCATATGTACACCATTTCGATACTGTAATGACAGATACTTTCACAGAGAGAGAAAGAGAGAAAGAGAGAGAGACAGAAAGAGAGAGAGAGAGAGAGAGAGATGTATATGTATACATATACATGTATATGTACACCATTTCGATACTGTAATGACAGATACTTTCAGAGAGAGAGAGAGAAAGAGAGAAAGAGATAGAGAGAAAGAGAGAGAGAGAGAGAAAGAGAAAGAGAAAAAGAGAGAGAGATGTATATGTATACATATAGATGTATATGTACACGTATATGTATAGATATAGAGAGAGAGAAAGAGAGAGAGAGAGAGATGTATATGTATACATATAGATGTATATGTACACGTATATGTATAGATATATATATATATATATATATAGATCTATATGCATACATGTATATGTATACATATGTGTAGATGTATATATATATATATATATATATATAGATGTACATGTAATATGTACATATATACATATATACATGCATACAGATATCTATACATATATACACCCATCACACACACATACACATGCACACAAACACACACATTAGTCATTTGTTTTCTTATCCAAAACTACGTCAAAAGTACTGAATGGATCTTTATGAAATTTGGAAATTATATTCTTTGCATAACGGCCATAACTCCCATGAAAATTCATATATTTTTGATGTTGATGAAATTTTAACCCCAACATAACATATGAGCATTATTTGTAATTCAACGGTACAACAGTGTAAGACTACACTTTCAGATATACTTACATTGTGATTTCTGCAATGTGGTGCATAAATTGTCAAGTAAATGAGACGCATCTTTGCCTCCACTGATTCACTTGCAAAGTGTTGAGTAAAATTATTTCGTTGCAGGCCTCCGGCCATTTTGTTCTGTTGTTAATTCTGTAGATGACCTCAAACACAAAGTCTTTCCCAACTTTAAAACAAAACTACCAAAATCACAATTGGCTATGTGAAAGAGTAATATTAGCTCCAAAAAACGTAGCTATTACGAAAATTAATCAACACCTGATGCATTCTCTTCCCGGCAATCTTCAAACTTACAGGTCTGTTGATACAGTTCCAGATACAAATGAAGTGGTGAACTATCCTCCTGAATTTCTCAATTCGTTGGAGCCTCCAGGACTACCTCCCCACATATTATCACTTAAAGTTGGAACGCCTGTTATGCTGCTCCGCAATCTGGAACCACCAAGACTTTGCAATGGAACACGACTCGTGATAAAGAAAATGATGTCACATGTTATCGAGGCTACCATTCTTTCTGGATGTGCAAAAGGGGATGACGTCTTTATTCCAAGAATTCCTCTTACTCCATCAGGAGCAGCCATTCCTTTTATATTTAGAAGACTAGAATTCCCCCTTCGTGTGACTTTTGCCATGTCCATAAACAAATCTCAGGGTCAAACACTGTCTGTAGCTGGTCTTCTCTTGGAAAAGCCCTGCTTCTCACATGGACAACTGTATGTTGGCTGCTCAAGAGTGGGCAGCAAAAAAACCTATTTGTATATGCTCCACAAGGGAAAACAAGGAACATTGTTTACAACGAGGTGTTATAATCACAACAGCAAGAAAGTATGTACATGATCACCTTCTTTTACGAAACTTCATTGACTTTCATATATTTATATTGATATACATATATATACGTGTATTTGGGTGCGTGTGTGTATATACATCTCTATATATAAAGATGATGCGTAGTCTAGACGGCGTTTTTAGATTTCATTATTCTCTTTAACCCGGGCAACGCCGGGTATTTCTGCTAGTATTATATAAATAATTATAAAAACCGTAAAAGGCCAACAGATTGTTTCGACCGATATATTTTTCTGAGATACATAATCACAGTTCCATTATCTATCTATCTATCTATCTATCTATCTATCTATCTATCTATCTATCTATCTATCTCTTCTCACGGACGTGCTGTCACATCGGCTGCGAAGGTAAACGTTTATTTGACCTTTTACTGTCCACATTTTGTTGGAATTTTTAAATAATTTTGTTGCGAAGCACCTAGGCTTCATTTGTGTGTATTTTCAAGGGCAGAAATTGACCCCCAGGGGCAGTTTCGGCCCTAGCAAAATACAAAAATTTCCTTCTTGACATTTGAAAAATGTCGAGAAACATAATTTTGGAACGCTTGTCTTGTTCTTTTGACAAGCATTTCCCGAGGCTTCAGATGCCAGAAGAGAAAAAAGAACAGAATAGCGCGTGCTCATGCAGTGACAGGAACGCAGTTGCTGTAAACGTCACAAAGACTGTGAGTACAGCTACTAACAGCCCTCTCACCACCACCACCACCACCACCACCACCACCAACACCAACAACAAAAACAAAACTGTAACCAAGGTTACAAAACCATGCGTGAAAACCGTCACAAATGTCTCTGACGTAAGCACCACTGCTGCTGACGCCATCATCACCACCACCAACGACAACAACAACAACAACAACAACAGCAACAACGACAACAACAACAACAACAGCAACAACAAGGAAGTAAAGTTATCGGCCGTCAGCAATGACACCATCACCTGTTCAACAAACTCTGCTGCCACTACCACCACCTTTGAACCAGGCAGTACATACACCAACATAAACAAAAATATCCAGAAGAACATGTCCGCCAGCACAACAAAAACAAATTTCGCAAATGCTCTAAAGGAAAAAAGAACAACAGTGACATTCACACAAAAACAAATAAAAGACACAAAATCCCTTCTTACGAAAGAAGGAGATGATGTCAGAATAAACATCCCAAAAGATATTATAGAAATGAAAAACAAAAAGTGCATCATTTATA
The DNA here is from genome assembly GCF_046866305.1 of Octopus bimaculoides. Classification (NCBI taxonomy): domain Eukaryota; kingdom Metazoa; phylum Mollusca; class Cephalopoda; order Octopoda; family Octopodidae; genus Octopus; species Octopus bimaculoides. Next base: position 40,291,562 of record NC_142934.1, read on the forward strand.
AACTGGTAAACACAAAAACCAGACGTGTAGAAAATGTTAGCACAGATAAAATTGAAGTTTGTCTTAGAAAAATTTGGCCTTATCAGAATCATGTCACCTGGGGAAGGAAATTTGGAACGGTGCAAGTAAGGTTTCTGGATGAAAATTTAGCTAAACAATTTTCGACACTCTCTCTCCGCACAGATGACTTGGTAATGATACCGAGTTATCTAGGACAGAGAGTGACCAAAGTTATGATAAAAAATGTGCCATCGGAGGTGGACACCCAATGGCTGATATCGGCCGTGTGCCTGGAAATGGAGGAGGCAAATATTTTGGAGATTACGGTCGGAGAGGAAAAGAACTGGGGAGGGAAAAATCTGGAAATCCTTCTCCACATCACGGAGGAGGCTTCACAGAAAATTCCTCCAAACATTAGATTGGCAGAGGACCACAAGCTGTATGTGGTGGTAGAGGGCAGGCGACCTCGCTGTTACCTATGCAACAGCGAAGCACATCTGAAAAAGGACTGCCCTCTGGCCGCTAAACAAAAACAACAACAACAACAACAACAACAACAACAACAACAACAACAACAGAAGCAACTACCAAATACCCCCAACAGAAAAACCTTACTACCAACACCACCAGCAACGCAAAAAACAACAACAGAAATATCAGCAATAACCACAACAGAAAAGACAACAGAAACTGCAAAAACAGAAGAAAAAAAAGAAAATTCCAAGACTGCCTCTCCCTCCCCCATATCACATACACCACACATAAATAACAAGCAGCCAACATCAATAAAAACAGCAACACAAACATTCACAGAAACACACACAGACGCACAAAATTTGCCGTTACCTCTTTCTGACTCCTCAGATCTCCCATCATCCGATGAAGAGAGTGGGGAGGAGTGGAAAATAGCTACGAAAGGAAAGAGGAAGCGCAGTAAGAAGAAAACAAAACAAAATGCAAACACAAACAAAGCAGGGAGATTCACATCTCCCGAAAATACTACTAACACCAATAGTAATATAAAAAAAACAATGCTAACAGCAATAGACAGTACAAACACAGAGTTGATGAATTACATCAACTCTAAAACAAACATCACAAATAACGATATCAAAACCAACAACCACCCACGTACAACACCGCCAAAACACATTAAAATTATTCATGTAACACCAGCATTACACAACACAATAAAATCCCTCTACCCCAACTCGGTAGGGGGATTCCAGAAATATTTGTGCAAGAAATTGTACAATAGCCTCCTTGGTGAAAAATCCAAGGAGGAAACAAAACTTTCTAACGGCAAGTAACACTCTGTTCTTTTGTTTTGTGCTTTAAAGCACACGTATAAATAGAATCATGGTGAAGATTGGTTGTGTGAATGTGCGTGGCTTAGGGTCCCCTTGGAAACAAGGGTACCTCTTAAATGACATCAAGTCACACAATTTGGATATCATAGCCATTAGTGAGACCAGACTCCATGAACCGCGGGCCCTAAAGTCCATGTTTGGCGGACAGTTTAACATTTATTTTTCTCCCTGTCTGCCGAGGATGGGCGGTAGTGGCACGGCGGTTCTTTTTCGCAAGAGTCTGGATCTCCAAGTAAAGACGATATTTACGGACCCGGAGGGTAGACTGGTTGTCCTAGATGTGGACGGCAGCGATGGAGGCGCTTTTCGGTTGCTGGCAGTTTATGTGCCTCCTTTAACAGGTCGGTCAGACTTCTTTCGACGTCTAGAAGTATTCCTGGGAACGTCTCGTCCCTTACTTTTAGTGGGGGATTGGAATGCTACCTTGGACACGCATCTAGACTACGTGGGGAGTGACAAAACTAGAAGGGGATGCAAAGGCCTCATAGACCTGCTCAGACGCTTCCAGTTGTCTGACAGGTACCGACTCGACCACCCAAATGTGCCAACGTGGACTTGGAGCAACCGCATTGGGTCGTCGAGATCGTATCTAGATAGGATAGTGTGTAGGACAAGAGATAGAGATAGTTTAGGATGTCCACAGTTCCACATAGTCAGCTACACGGATCACAAACTTGTGACGTGTACGCTAGACTTAGATAAGGCACATAGGCAGGGTCCCGGTTACTGGAAACTAAACGCGTCTTTCCCGTCGAGACAGGTTTTCAGAGACCGGATTAGCACGTTAGTAAAGAGGGCTTTGACGGGAGCCATCGTCAACAACAAATGGTGGTTTGCCCTCAAGAGAGCAGTGAGGGCGGAAGCAATAAGGTATAGCAGGGCACTAGCTGTAGAGAGGAACAGAGAAGAGGGGGAGCTAGTGATAAAGTTAGAAGAGGCATTGCGAAGTGGCATCGCATCCGACGTTTTAGCGGCGAGGTTGGCCCTCGACCAACACTTCAATGCTAAACACGAAGGGTGTGCTGTCAGGGCAAGGATGCGTGCTCTGAGGAATGAAGGTGTTGGAGCCGCACGAGAGGCCCGGGTGGCGGAGGCGCAGCGGGGTAACAGAGCCACCATCCGGTCTCTGGTAGACGAACAGGGGCGCGAATTGCTCGAGCCGAGCAAGATGTGCGAGGCGTTTCAGCGGCATTTTGCCCGACTGTTCGGGAGGAGTGGCGAGCGAGAAGGCAGGGTGGACTTTAGTGCCTACCTGCACAGCTTGCCACGACTCTCGGCAAGAGAGGCGGAGTGCTACGAAGGGGTCATCACGGCGGAGGAGGTGAGGGACGCGATGGCGGGTTGCTCGACGGACAAATCTCCGGGTTTGGATGGTCTGCCCTACGAGCTTTACAACTGTATGCCAGACTTGTTTGGAGAAGTCTTGGCGGTTGTGTACTGCAACTGGCAGCAGAACGGGAGCATTCCCGGTTTTGTGAGCCGAGGAGCGGTAACGCTGCTGAAGAAAGAGCCAAACAAGGGGGACGCCATAGATAACTTTAGGCCCATCACTCTGCTCAATGCAGACATGAAAATTTTGGCCAAGGTGTTAGCCAAGCGGTTGGCGCTTGTCATCGAGAAACTGGTCGGCACGGAGCAGACGTGCGCCGTGCCGGGCCGGAGCATCCATGACAACCTCCATCTGATGCGCTACATCATAGAGAGGGTAGTTAAGGAACCTGGCATGGGTGGGGCCCTGATCAATTTGGATCAATCGAAAGCTTTCGATAGGGTAGACCATCGATACTTGGAGGCCGTCCTCGAAGCGGCCGGCTTCGGTCCCGTTTTCCGCGGCTGGATGGCTGCCTTGTACACAGGCATCCGTTCGGTTGTTCGCGTCAATGGACGTTTATCGGGACCCTTCGACATTGCACGTTCGGTTCGTCAGGGATGCCCCCTGTCGCCGCTCCTGTACGTATTGACTCTCGAGCCACTACTGCGGAAGCTGGCGACGCTGAGGGGCATCCCGCGAGAACTGGGGTGCGGGACGAGCGTGTCGGCATACGCGGACGACGTCACCGTCATAGCGTCTAGCCACGAGCACATCGAGCTTGTCGGCGAGACGCTGAAAGACTACGAAGCGGTGACGGGAGCGAAAATCAACCGGGATAAGTCGGTGGGTTTGCTGCTCGGCACCTGGAGAAGCAAGCCCATACCGTCCGGCAGCGCCTCAGTAGTGGGACGCTGGACGGACGGTCCGGTCAAGTTGCTCGGAGTCTGGTTCGGTCCGGACCTGCAAACGGAGAAGAACTGGGACGAGATAACGAGTAGGGTGGCCACTCTCTGCCGGCAATGGTCCGAGAGGAAGCTGTCCCTAAAAGGTCGGGCGGAGGTGGCGAACGCGTA
>NC_142934.1:40300316-40305316 GCF_046866305.1 Octopus bimaculoides
AAGATGTGATTATTTTTCATCTATTTGTTCACTACTACCATTTATCTTATTTTATTTTATTTATTTGCTTACTTGATTTATTTAATTTCATTTAAACATTTCTTTCCTTTTTCCTCATTTCCCCTTTTCTTATGTATGTCTTCTTATCTTGAATTAGAGGAACTGTTCAATTCAGTAACATCTATAAATCATTATTCTGCAACAGTAAGGCGGCTGGCAGAATCGTTAGCACGCTGGGCGAAATGCATAGCTATATTTCGCCTGCCGCTACGTTCTGAGTTCAAATTTCATCGCGGTTGACTTTACCTTTCATCTTTTCGGGGTCGATAAATTAAGTACCAGTGAAACACTTGAGTCGATGTAATCGCCTAGTCCCCTCTCACCAAATTTCAGGCCTTGTGCCTTTATTAGTAATGATTATTTTGCGTTACAAAACACTCGCTGTCTCTCTTCCTCTAGAGGCTCCACTTATTCGCTTGCCTTCTCTAATACCACCACTCGTTTTGTCAACACCACCATCTTTATCCTCACCAAATAAATAAATGCTTACTGGTCAGCCAAATTAATATGCCTTCCTGCAAAGGACCACCATCTTTTCATATCCGAAAACCGCCACACACAGAACTGCGCATGCGCGCACATACACATAACTATTCCTTATTCTAATACAAATGAATAAACAAATATATCGATTCTATATCTTATATTGAGCATTTATTCGTGATAAGCCAACTTTTTTTACACGGAAGCAACAATTATATACGTACAAGCACAGGCACATTTATGCATAATCATGATGAAGTAGACTGCAAAGTGACTTTCTCTCTCTCTATTTATCTACCCCGTCACACATTGTAATATATATATATATATAAGAGACAAAGTGTACGTACGCCGCTATATATATATATATATATATATATATATATAATACAGAATGGGACAAGAACGCAAAACATCCAGACGGTTATTTATTTATTTATGTGTTTCAGCTAAGTGGCTACGGTCATGCTGGTGCACCACGGACATGTCATTCGGAGTTTTCTCTCTTCAGTCGAGATCCAGATTATCTTTGCAATTTCGGCTGGTTATTCTCGATATTGCTCCAATCTGGCCAGCTCCAAGGAAAAATTAAGCTAAGAGCATTAGATTCCTTGTAAATCTAATACTAAACTGTGTCTCATTTCGAGCCATTGGTTCGTCTGGTATCGTGGAGAGGAAAGCGTCGAGTTTTGTCTTGAAGACCTCTATATCCATATCTTGCAGGTCTCTCAAATGTTTTGGCAGGACATTGAAGAGCTGAGGTCCTCTGAAACCGAGGCTGTTGCAGTACCTTGTTCTTATGTGAGATGCAGTGGACAGTACCCTTGGTATCATGCAGTGGTGACCTGTGCGGGCATTCTTGTAGTACTTGATGCCAAAGTTTGGTATCAGTCCTTCCAGTATTTTCCATATGTATATTATTACATATCTCTCCCGCCTGCGCTCCAGGGAGTAGAGACCTAGTGCCTTCAGTCGCTCCCTGTAGTTCATCTGTTGGACTGTGGCGATCTTTTTTGTATAGTGACGCTGAATTGCCTCGAGCTCTGCTGTCCGCTTGACACTGTGTGGTGACCACAACTGAGAGCAATAGTCTAGGCGGCTCAGAACAAATGTCTTCCATAGAGTCAACATAACTTTTTGATCCCTTGTTCGGAATGTCCTCAGTATCCACCCTGCCAGTTGTCTGCACTTTGCTGTCAACTTGACAATGTGCATGTGAAATGATGCATCACTACACATGTTGATGCCCAGGTCTCTTACTGTTTGTGGTTCTGGGATTACAGTACCCCCAGGTCTTGTGTATGCCAGTTGGGAGGCACTTGTGGCCTTGTAGCGCAGTACTTGAAATTTTTTTTTTGCATTGAACTGCATATTATTTCGCTCTGCACACTTGTATATTGCATTTAGGTCATTCTGCAGGCTTATAATATCATCAGGATTCTTTATTGCCTGAGATAGTTTTGTGTCATCAGCGTAACTAGTGACAGTGGCTCTCCGAGTGACCGTGGGCATGTCCAGAAGGGCCACTATGAACAGCAGTGGCCCCAGGACAGTTCTTTGCGGAACACCGCTCAATATTTGCGTTTCCATAGATAGTTCTCCATTGGCTGCAACTATCTGACTTCTACCATTCAGGAAGTCATGCAGCCATTCTCCTAATTTACCAGCTATGCCAAGATTTCGCAGCTTGTGACATATCAAGCCATGATCAACTTTGTCAAAGGCTTTTGCAAAGTCGAGATATATCACATCAACACTTGAATGGGCAAGTAGCTGCTTCAGGACCCAGTCATAATGCTGCAAGAGCTGCGTGAGGCAGCTTCTACCTGGACGGAAACCATGCTGGGTCTCATTCAGCAAGTCATTTTCTTCTAGGAACGCAATCAATCTCCTTCTGACAATTCGTTCCATGGCTTTGCTAATATGTGAAGTCAGAGAGATGGGCCTGTAGTTCCCAGCCTCTGCTCTGCTTCCACCTTTATGGATAGGACATATGGTGCCTTCCTTCAGCTTTTTGGGAAGTTTACCACTTGCAAGGAAACTCTGGAAGAGTATCCGGAGTGGTCCCGCTAATTCTTGTTTACATGACTTTAGGAGAACAGATGTAAGTATGTATATATATATATATATATATATATATATATATATATATATATATATATATATATATATATATATATATATATATATATATATATATATATACATATATATATATATATACTTATATATACTTATATATATATATATATATATATATATATATATATATATATATATATATATATATATATATATATATATATATATATATGTACACATATATATGTATATATATATGTATATATATATGTATATATATATATATATACACACTTGCAAGGAAACTCTGGAAGAGTATCCGGAGTGGTCCCGCTAATTCTTGTTTACATGACTTTAGGAGAACAGATGTAAGTATGTATATATATATATATATATATATATATATATATATATATATATATATATAAAAGATAAACAAGAGGGAAAAAACTACAGAAGGCTTGTGTTACATGGTTAAAGTATATATTTAAATTATGTTAGAAAAATGTTATAAAATTTTTTGGTATATATACATTGTATTTGGAGAAATAACCGGTTTGGTGTTGTCTTTTCAAATTTCTCTACTTCATCGTAACATGTCTTCGCTCCCGTGTGTAAAAATAGAGTTCTAGATAGGGCGAGGTAATTAGGGATTTCTTCCGGTATAAGGGAGATAATCGAAATGTAGAAGGTGGTAGATTTTGATTAATTTATCATGGTTTGGTTTAGAAGGAATAGTATCTTAGGTTTTGTTCTGTATTTTTTCCCTCTCAGTGAGGTGAATTTCCTTATTTAAAAGTGTTAGCAATGGGTTTATATTTTTGAATGAAGAAGGTTTCCTTACTTAATCTAATTTGTGTTGGTGTACTAATGGCACATTGATAGAATGGAAAGATTATAAATTGTGGTAGCATTTGTCTTGCGCATTTCTCAATATGCTCACTAAAGGGTATCATTCGGTATTCTGGGCATGCAATCTACTGTCGATGCAGAGTGCCTCTGCGTCTGAGCGTTAATCCTGTGGACCCTATGTAGTTTTCGTGGCAGCCCGAGCATATATACATATACAATATTGTCCGATAAACGGGAACGTGAAACTCCGAGTAATAGTCTTTTGTTATATTTCTGCTGCTTTTAAATAAAGCATATTACTCTACCTCTGGTATTTGAGTACTCTTTTTTCCACCTTGTTGCACATTTTATGTGCTTACTCCGGTATATATATATATATATATATATATATATATATATATATATATATGCGTACATACATATATACATATACACACATACACACATACTCGCGCACACACAGAGGCATATATGAAAATACTCAGATATACATAGTTACGGAGAAAGAGATATAAAGAGTTAGAGACATACGTAGACAAATATAATTATGTACAGGATATATATGAGCATGCCTCTTTTCATAGATAAATCAACAACTAAATAAGTTCTCCACAGTTATTGATAAGGTGCGGCATTGAAAAATGTTTTTGATTCACTAAATACGCTTGTAGATGAAGTGATGTTGATGTTTCTAGCCGGATTCTTCGTTAATTTCCATTTAAGTGTAGTTATGGAATTATGTTTGATAAAAATATACAGACCAACATATAGACTAAACATATATTCTGTATGCCAGCATACATAAGCATACACATACGTATGCTTTATTCGCACCTGTATACCTGATGAAATTCATGCTTGTGCACGTATATAGTAGTCTCTTAATATATGAATTTCTCTACACGCAATATGTAAGTATACTTACAAACATACATACATACGTACATACATACATACATATATATATATACATACATACATACATACATGCATACATACATACACACACACATATAAGCAACATGTATGTATATATATGTATATATGTATATACATATATAAACATATACACACACACACACACACATATATATACATAAATATATATACACATACGTATATATATATACATATATACACATATATACATACATACATACATATATATCTCTATCTCTATCTATATCTATCTATCTATCTATCTATCTCTCTCTCTCTCTCTCTCTCTCTCTCTATATATATATATATATATATATATATATATATATATATATATATATATATATATATATAGATGTATGTCTGTATGCAATCGCGCAAATGATCGATTAGATTGGCAGCTACACATACAAGCGTACACACACACGTACGCACTTACACATATATCAATACACGTACGTAAATGCACTGACGCATGCACACTAGTGCATATATACCAACTCAAGTTTATACATTTATATATACGAATAGAATTGTGAATATGAATAAAAATTATATTTATTGTATAGGCTGCCAGCAAGACA
>NC_142934.1:40310316-40327816 GCF_046866305.1 Octopus bimaculoides
GCGAATGCTTACATCGCCTGTTATAATTTATCACCTCACCGTCGTGCCTTGTCCCGATTATTGCTTGACCAGGTTGGAGCATCTCTTATTTAAATTATTGCGGAAGGGATGCGTTCCAATGGTCAGGCGGTCAGTCTGTTGCCAACATCCTCTGAGTTGCAGAGTAGGTATGCCACGCTCTTAGGTTACGTCAACTGCAACGGTGAACGTGTGTGGGCTCCGTTTGAGAGGCTCGTCTTTCCGCAGCGCGTCTTCATGACGGAGCTGCAGTCATGGGTGAAGAAAAGACCGAGACTAGGCGCTTGGCACATAGAATGTTGTCAGGCGCTCACAACCCTCTACCAGTCGGGCTATGGAATCGATGGATGTTCCGCTTTAGAAATTTATAGAGTATTAGTGGTGGGAAAGTGCGACGATGTTCTCTGGGAAACTGTGGGTGCCGACGAGAAGGAACTGACTAGTTTGTTCCGGAGGACTTTCCGTTCGGGAACTATCATAGATAATTTCCAGATGTTCTTGGCCTAGCAGGTGGGAAGGGGCGCTATCGGTTCCAGAGAAACTCTACAGGCACGGATTTGCTGTCAGACGGACCTGTGCGCACAGAATGACGAAGCCGTTCTGCACGCCCTCGTTCAGTGTCCGAGCACGACTGACTTGTGGTGTTGAACAACTGCTGTCGTGTGTGGGACAGATCTGTCCGTCAGTTGAGTCTGTAGTGATGATCGCACCGCCGCCCTCCTTCAGTCGGGGAGGCAAGGCAGTTTTCCTTTGCCAGGTGGCTGTAGCGAAAGAGGTTGTTTGATGGACAAAGCTGAAATGCATGAGGACAGATACATTCCTCTTTGGTAGAGCTCTGATTGACCCTTCAAATTTCACCTGAAAAGGAAATTGAGAGTGGAGAGGGATGTGCTGTCCTCGAGTGAGTTTATTGAAAGGTGGGTGAAATTTGTGGAAATGGCAGGAGTGGTGTTACCTCTAAGTGTAGATCTATGAATCGAAGAGAAGGAATTGGAAAGGGCGCTTGCTCTTAGGGTTTCAGGGAAATCTCGGACAGTGGGGTTCCTCGATTATTTCTAGAGGCCTTCTTGTATCAGGAGAGTCACATCTCATTCATCTTCCTCGCCATTTTTTAACCTTTGTATGATATGCGTATGCCCCTTTTCCAGTGATTACCGTGTATACTTACTTCTTTTTTATCATTTCATTATATGTGAATTCCCACACTTTATACATTATTTACATTATTTACATTCGACGGATATTTGTTCTCATCTTGTTTGTTGTTAACACGACGTTTCGGCTGACATATCCTCCAGCCTTCATCAGGTGTCTTGAGGAAACTTTGAACCAGGGTTCTCATTCCTAAGGTATTTTTCGATGTTATTATTATTATTATTATTATTATTATTATTATTATTATTATTATTATTATTATTATTTAGTGAGAGAGCAGTGCATGCCATCAAAGTGACACCGGGGTAAAATATACGAAACCCATTATACCCATCATGACTACCCGTCTGATAAGTGTACACCAGACACATGCATCACAGCCATATGTGCGCGACATGGTGATCTCATATCAAGATAATCAGCGCATGGCCTCGCAGGTGAGGCCCAGTTAGAATTTCCTTCAGGTCGAGTAGCCCATCCCGCTCAAAAGGTCCCTGAATAAGGTTTGTTTAAGGATGTTGAGCAAAACACCCATGTTTCCAAAGGTGAATTATTCAAACCCCAAAGAATTCCCCTCAACACATGGCTATGATGCTCCCCCACTACTTCTGCTCATGATCCGAGATGTACATATCGTCAGCCACCAAGGGACATGCTCAACTGCTTAAGGTCAAACAACTGACAAGCAAATCTGTGGTATTAAGCAGAATATTTGCTGTAACCCATCTTTTATACCAAGACAAAACAATGTACATGATAACACTTCCAATCAATTAAGATCAGAAGCCATGAGAGCCACTGCCTGGTACTGCATCCGGGCATATTATTATTATTATTATTATTATTATTATTATTATTATTATTATTATTATTCAGGTCACTTCTTAGAATCGAATTTGGAATCTTGGGGTTAAGAGCGTAGTGGTTAAGAGCGCGCACACACTCTCTCTCCCTCTCTCTCTTTCTTTCTCTCTCTCTCTCTCTCTCTCTCTCTCTCTCTCTCTCTCAAACACACACATATATATCTCGTGCATACAACATATTCATACATAACCCCGAAAAATAATTATCCGGTTGTGCACTGTTTTTTTTTTGTATATCTGAAGATGATCGTCTATATAGTCTTATCAATGATACTTTATTGATAACTACTTACCATGAGATATAATCGAGGAAATTTGAGTGGTCAATGTGTCAAGTTAAATTTTCCCGATACTTATCGCATTCGGTAACTCGCGTTGCTTACAGCAGGACGTTTCTGTTATATGTTACACCAGTATCAAAATTTTAACAGATAAGCAGATCTATTTGATTTTATTTATTAATACCTAAAATTTTCCCTATTGCAGACAGGTATAATTGATACTCTTTCATGCTTAATTTGAAGACAGAAACCCTGTTTCAATTTTCTTGACACTAGCTCGTAACTCAAAGCTCCATAGTTTTAGGGAATTCCATTATTCATATTTAAGTTTTTCCTTGAATGTAAACATTTCCTTCATGTTTTTAGGAGTGCATCATCTTATCTAATACTTTGCATTTTGGCAATTGAATACAATGGCATCTGTATCGAAATATTTTGATTTGTGTCTCATTATTTTACTGTTTACACGCACACACACGCGCGCACACAGAGACACGTACAGAGATTCGATCAAACAGACAGAAATACATGGGTATACATTCGGCAGAAAGTTGCAAAAGCAACCAAAGAGTCGAGTGTTCATGTTGACGCTTTTTAAATATGCAGTTTCTGCTCGTCAAACTTTACAGATTATTTGTCAAGCCTGAAACTATGACGGAAAAGCCTTGCTCAAAGTCCCCTCAATGAAACGCAATGGTTGATGGAATGATTTGAACTCACAATCTTAGTTAGACAAGTATTCTATCGCATTAATGACTTCACCATCCTTAAAAGCCATGTAAATTTTATAAAGCCTCTCCCTCAGTAATAGATAAACACACTCTATTATTTGTATAAGCTAATAGAAACTCTGGTAATGGCATATCACGCTTAGAAAAAGTATTGTTAGTTGCAGCTAGAACGTCTTTAATCACAATTCAATTCGATAAGTCCTGAACTGGGATAAAACTGCAATAAGTACTCTCGCAGTTTTTCAGTGCAGAAACTATCAGAAGAGTAACGTTTTTAAGAAACATATGAATTTATATGGAGAAAGAATACTAGGAGAAGGGGAGAATAGTAGAGGAGTTCTAATGAAACAAACAAATATTTCCATATTGTTAAGTAACAATATTTTTGAGGGAGAGTTTCTTTACACAATAAAGAATGTTATGAACTCTTTGCTTACTTTCTGAGCCTCTTTGCTTTGACAAGCTATCAACCCATATATAAGTTACATTGTTCTTCAGGCTGTTAAACAATTTCACTTGAAAATTCACACGTCTCTTGTGTCCATTATTTACGAAATTGCATAAAAGAAATAATTAAAACCAAACCAAAGGAAGCGTCAATAACGTCTATTAGATGATAGGAGAGTTTGTTGTCGTCGTTAAGTGTCTTATTCCTGAATGTAAAATAACCTCAGGCTGGACTCTTGCTAAGAACCTTTTGTTGCTGGAAATAAAGGTAATAAAATTCTTATCCACAAAGCTGTTGAAATTTACATTTCAATAATGGCAGCCATATTGAGTTGATGTCAGCGTTGGGATTACTGAGTGGGTTATCAGTAAGAGCTATACATCCTGCTGCTTTGCTTTCCTAAATTTCCACTATGGTTTTCCATTAATTTTGGACATTTTATTCTTTAAAGGTTTATGATTTCCTTTCCTACTCTGATTTCCTTTCCCAGTTAGATTATTTCTTCGCTAAGGCTTCTTGATATTTCTTTATTGCGGTCTTTTAAGGTCTCGCAGCCCTTTATTGCGAGAGCTTATGAAACACACACACACACACACACACACACACACACACACACACGCGCAGAGTTCACAAGTTCTAACCATTTCTACGTTTAACTTGTGTGAGAATTCTGCAGAGTATAGAAAAGAGAAAAGAGTTTTGTTGGTATGTCTATAGGTGGCCATACTTTAAATTTTCTCGAACGCTTATTTATTGCAGAAAGGTAGAGAGACGTTACAGCTGGGCTTAAATGATAAATTGTATTTGAGTTTGACTGCAGGCCTTTTCGGTACTTTTAGTTACGGACGTGCCGGCATATGTATGTGATAATGAGGTTACTTCCCAACCACATGGTTCCGAGTTCTGTCTCACTGCGTAGTATCTTGGGAAAGTGTCTTCAGCTATAGCTCTAGACCACCGAGACATTGCGAACTGATTTTGTGGACGGAAAATGAAAATAGGCCCGTTATATATATATATATATATATATATATATATATATGAAAATAGGCCCGTTATATATATATATATATATATATATATATATATATATATATATATATATATATATATATATATATATATATATATTTATATATATATATATATATATATATATATATAAGATTTAGTTGAACTAGGTACTTAAATTGAGGCACCTTGCCTCAATTTAAGTTGACAACTCCCAGTGGATTTAATTCTAAATGTTTGAAGACTACGTAAAATCTTCTAAATATAAATATCTACGTCACTACTCTTATTCTCTTTACCCCCACTATTTTCCTCTGCTACTCTCTAAATTATAGTGGGCTTAATGAGATGGGCATCATTTTCTAAGCTCGTTATAATATAAGGAGATAAAGTAATTATTTCGGTTTCTATTATTGATGTAAATTTGTTAAAAATGGTTTATTCTTTATGTTTGAAATCTATATAGTCAGCTGAAGAGAGCAATTTCTTTCAAATTGATGTAATGTTTTCATTAATCAATTGAATGGAGCCGCTTGAAACGGCCGTAACGTATTAACACCTGTTCATCTTTGTTTCATATCTACATTCTATTCACCTAACTTGGAATCTGCACTTCGGAAATACTATAGAAAGTACCTTTATAAAAAGTATATGTCTAAATTACCAAGAGCCAATATCTTCACTTCGCTGGGTTGCGTTGTTACTTATTTACACACACACACACACACACACACACACTCTCTCTCTCTCTCTCTCTTTCTCTCTCTCTCTCTCTCTCTCTCTCTCTCTCTCTCTTTCTCTCTTTCTCACTCACTCTCATGTAATAAGTACTAGCCATGTACTGGTTGATTCTGTCGACCTATTATTGTCAACTGTTGCAATTCTGTGGATTTCTGGCTATGTGAAAATTTCTGAATCTGAAAATTAAATTAAAGGAAAGGAAATGTCAGAGTCGATAGTGTAACAGAGAAAATACCTAATAATAAACGGAAGTATCCCAGTCACTAAGCCCATGGTTTGATCTAACATTTGTAAATGACCAAAACTATATAGAACCTTGTCGGAAGGTTCAGCTCTATCAGGTGTTGTGTCATGCTGACTGGGCCTGAAATTACGTTAAGGGTACATGTGGCCGCGGAATACTCAGCTATTTACACTTTTATTTAAAATGTAGGTGGCGGAGTTGATTAACCAAATGGGCGCTCATCATAGAAATAGCCAAGGGATTCATCATTATTGTCATAACCATCGTCGTCGTCGTTGTCGTCCTCGTCATATTTAGTTTTGTCACCCTATGTTCTCGGCGAGATTCCGTGTACGAAGGACTTTGTGTTTCATGTCAAATATAGAGTCGAAAGAATTAAATATTTGTCAAATACTGAAAATGGTTCAATCGAATACACCGATGCCCCCTCCCCTCTTTCTACTTACATATCTGTGGCTTTCAGTCACGGATGCAAAACCATTACGAACGAAATTTAACGGAAAGTTTTTCTTCACTCATCTGTATATAGGCAACATCAGGCTGCAACATAATTGAAATGTACTAAATTTACTGAATATTTCCATCAAAAGATTCCTAACAGCAGCAATTTATATAAAAGCAATATTCGAAATGTTTTTATTGGTTTTTACTGATCATTAATATTTCTGTGAAATGTTCATTTACTTTCTCAATAAGCCTACACGCACACACACACACACACACACACACACACACACAAACACACACACACACACACACAATCACGACCTTTCTCAAACAAATATATGCGCACACATACATATACATACATACATATTTCACACGTATATAAACAAACACACATTTAATACATATTTATATATGCATGTGTGTCCTTGTCTGTGTGTCTCAGCAGGTGAACATACATACAAAGATACTCTCAGGCATACACATATATATATAGAAACCTTTCAATTCTCAAGATACTCTCCTTCTAAGCCCTATAACCAAACAAACCAGAAAACTTCAACAATAACAGCGACGACGATGACAACAACACAACAACAACAGTAGTAACAACAACTATACCGAAACAATGACAACAACAGCAGCAGTAACAGCAACAATGCAACAATTATGAAAATATAACCAAAAGCAGAAGGAAACTTATGAGGGAATTATGAAAAAGATAACAAATATGAAAAGTATTTTTAAGAACATTAAAAATAATAGTGAAAACTACTGCATGATATAAAATTTACATTAGCAGAATATTTTCATTAATTAGAAATACATTTTTCTCGGGGATTTGAATTTTCAATAGGAAATATTCGTATTCACAATAAGCAATATAGATAGATACATGCATTCAGTATCGTTGATAAGTAAAAATGGAAAGAGGAATTTTAAAGAAAGCCCACTTAAGACTATTATTAAATAAACTATAAAATAAAATATATATCATCTTATAAAAATACATTGTGTTATATTACTTAGAGAGTAACTATATATATATATATATATATATATATATATATATATATATATATATATATACACATGTATGCGTGTGCGTGTGTATGTGCATGTGCGCTTATGTATATATTTATATATATATATATACATATACATAGATGCACACACACACAAGTTGGTGGATATTGAAATTAATGGAAAAGTGGATATGGATATCGAGTTTTTATTAACAAAAATCTTGTACTTAATTGCAGGCTAATAAAGGGTTCCAGTTGGATTTGTGACGAAGGTGGCTACGAACTGCTGGACATTCATAGAAGGCTTGTGAAGATAACACTATTGACAAGAGAAATGAGAACAGGTTGATGCTTAAAGAACGAGAAGCCATCATTGAAGATAAACTATGCAACGAGAGACCATCAAGTGCGACACAAATCCCCGACGACGGGAATCGTCAGTGAGACGAATCGCCAGCGATGCGGATCACCAACAAGTGGACGAATTGATGCAATCCACAAGACACTATTTGTGATTTTGTTTCACAACTGGATTGTGGTCACAATGCCTTACAGAAGATAGTGGAAAACTTTTGGGTAACGGAAAGAGTGTAGAAAATGTGTACCTCGTATGTTGAGATCCGATTTGAACGAGAGAGAGGTAGAAGTCTGCTCTAATTTGCAGAAAGCGTTTGAAGCCAAGAGGATATTTTTGCAGTTTCCGATCTGGAATCAGAGAATGTAACATTGGCTTATTTTTATGATTTATGAATGAAGTCCATATCTATCTATCTATCTATCTATCTATCTATCTATCTATCTATCTATCTATATACACATATATATCAACAATCCCTGAAACTCTGAATGGCCTAACAAACTTAGAAGATGGGGAGAAGAAGACGGACCATATAGACAACGAAATACGCACAAAGAACACGAAACATCTCACCTATGAGGGAGCCAGAATCCCGGAAACAGAAACTGGAGACACAATAACGCAATTTCTTTTTTAGGGAGAAAATACCATAATCGCGCCTCGGATCCGACGCAATAGAAAATTTGAATGACCACACAGAATATATAAACTCTAAGATAATACATTTGTCAAATATAGACTTCAACAAGGATGAGATGACTCTCCTATACAGAGGTTTCAATTATACCCCGACGCCCATTCCTAGTCTCATTGAACTAAAGGCTGTTATTGAACATTTTAACCACCACCTCCGACTTATAGAATTCTTCGGCAATAAGAATATAAATGATGAACGAGTTGTCAGAAATAAATCCAATTTCACCCCCTACAAGGGGACTGACAAACATTTAGACGTATATATAGACATAATTTCGAAATTCCCCTTCAGTATCTGTAAAAGCAAAAATAATCTTTGTGAAGAGGAAAAGGAAGCCTTACTAACGTTGAAGAACGACAATTCAATCATCCTAAAACAAGCCGATAAAGGAGGGGTGATAGTAATTATGGACAAAGACTACTATAAAGATAAAATATTGGAAATTTTAATAGACCAAGCCTACTACAAAGAAGAACCAAGGCACTCGGAAAAGACAATAGTGAGTAAAATGAAAACACTAATTAATGATGTTATGTCCTTAAAATGTTGGATTGTTATAACGCCCACTTCGGTGTGTACTTAGCAAACCAGTAAAGACACGGGTATCTCTAACTACCTACCACGTAGTTCAGTACTTCACGTACTACTCTTTACTTATAGTGACTAGGTTATTCCAGTCATCACGTGGGTAGGGTGTACCGTTATTACTAATTCTTAAGGTTTTCTTAGGAAATGTCATTTAATTTAGCAATAATTTCTTTTTTATTCACCCCCACCTCCTTTTTTTGAGATTGTTTTCTGTACAATATAATAATTTTTGCATTTGGCATCTATTTTCATGAACTCTGTATGTTTTCGTTTCCTCTCACTTGTACGCCCGGGTTTAAGCACCTGCAGTGGCGTTGGTACTTGGAACATATCGTACAACCATTCCATCGGTTCCTCCAACGTCTTTGGTTCGCTTTCCACGAATCTCCTTTTCAGTTGGTTCCTGTGTCTCTTTTGTATGCCTTTTCTACTTTTTACCCAATACATCATTTTACCTATGCATTTGGTAACTACGCCATCTTCTCAACTCATTTAAAGGATTAGCGAAATCCATGGGTAGTCTCGACCACGGAACATTTACTTTTGAACAATGTTTACTTTATATCGTGGGAAATTTTTTATTTCGTTTTGGCTTACATACAGGTGTTCCACTCTGTTTTACTGCAATTTTTTGTTTCAATCCCTCAGCCGCATTCAAACCTTCGATGCAACCGACTATATTTCCACACAGAACACTTATGGGCGTATCCCACAATTTGAATAGTTCCATCCACTCTGTGCCGAATAAATGAAATGAAGTTTTTAACACATATATCTTTGCCACTTTTGTTTGATCTCGAAATGTTACATTACATACGAATTCACCGAAAAAATATCTTTTTTCCGTAACACCATGTGTTATCTGTTTCGATTTAATTAATTTCAGCTTACCGACATATTTCCAAGTTTTTTCATTTATAATGGTGATATCACGTCCAGCGTCTAATTTCATTTTAACACTCATATTCCTGATTTTCACCTTCAAAATTTCCTCATCTTTATATTGCCAATTTCTTCCGATGACATACTATTTATTCTTTTTCCTTCGTTTTGACGTTTTATCAACTTCGTTCTACAGTGCGTTTTTATATATCCTATATTTCCACAAAGAAAGCACCCCGCTATTTTAAATGGAAAATTTTTCCTCAAATGTATACTTCCACATGCAAAACATGGGTTTATTTCTTGATTTTTGTCTTGTTTTTAGAAAACACTTTATCTCTATTCTCACTATTTCGCACTTGCTTTACTTGGAAATAATCATTACGTTCAATTTCTTCTGTATCGTGTCTTAATTTGACTGTCCTACCGCATTCTTCCGACACTTGCTGTGGGGTTACATCCTGGTTATGTTACAGCTTTGCTAGAATTCTAGTTCTAACTTCTGCGTCCTTTTCGGCATTAAGACCCCGTGTAAAAATCAGGCATTTGAACATATCTGGCGTTAATTCGACCAGTCTGAACTTCTCGTATTCCCTGTTTACTCTACCAACATATGTGATGTAGCCCTCGTCGTTGTTTTTCCTTATGTTCCGACATCTCCAACGTGTGTTTAACAATGAGCTTTTTTCACTGAAAATTTTACACAATATATCTATTTTGTCATTAAAGTTTACGTCCAAAGGTTTTCTTGGGAGTACATAATTACTGTATCGTTCATGTTCTGTTGCCGCCAGTTTTCTCAAGATTAAGCGCGTTTTCATCTTGTTGTCCTAATCTTTACATTCTTTATCAAAGATTTGCTCATATCTTCTGTAGTATGCTTCGAAGGTAACTCCTTCGTCAGGTCCGTATTCGAGCTCTGTTATGGAATTCGCGACATAGTCTGGCGAAAACACTTTTCCTGACTTTTCTGATGACTTCAGTAATTGCAGCATTTGTTGCTGTAATATTATTTGTTGTTGTTGCTTCTGTTGTTGCTCTTGTAGTTGTATCTACCGTTGTTGTTGTTCTCTGAGCTGTTGTTGTTGCTGTTTTGCATCTCGAGCAAGCCTGCCAACAAATTTTCCATATTTTTACGATTTTTCGTAAAATTCGTACACCAGCTTTGTGAGTTTATTAACTCCTCTTCGAGTTTCTATTAACTCCATGTGAATTGGTTTATCCTCGCCGAGTTTATTAATTCCTCGTGAGTTGTTTAAATCCTCGTCGATACTGTTATAATTCTGTTAATGTTGGATTGTTATAACGCCCACTTCGGTATACAGTATACTTAGTAAACCAGTAGAAATACGACTATCGCTAACCGTCTGCTACGTGCTCTGGTACTTCACGTACTTCTCTTTACTTATAGTGACTAGGAATCTATATTTAAGAGATGAGGAATTATGTACATTATTTACATTATTTACAATTAACGGATATTTGTCCTCATCTTGTTTGTTGTTAGCACAACGTTTCGGCTGATATACCCTCCAGCCTTCATCAGGTGTCTTGGGGAAAATCTGATGACACCTGATGAAGGCTGGAGGGTATATCAACCGAAACGTTGTGTTAACAACAAAGAAGATGAGGACAAATATCCGTCAATTGTAAATAATGTAGGATATTTCATTCATCAAGTGAGAGAGGAGTACCATTATTACTAATTCACTACAACAAATGAATACCAAAACTCTTTCGCAGACAAAGAGAAAGATGATTTGTGCAACTCTGTAATCAAAGAGAGCAATTTCTACGGATTATCCATGATCCACAAAAGCTCTGAAATACAGAGAGCCATAAATGAACAGAAGAACCAGTACATAGAAATACTAAGACCTACTGACCTCAAATTGAAACCAATAGTTGCTGGATTTCAAGCCCCAGCACAGTAACTAAATCATCTTTTGGATATACTCCTCAAACCTTTATGCCCATTAATACCTAGCTATATACGGGATGACATGGAATTCCTCAAGCATATTCCACCCACTGTCTCAGAAGGTACTATACTTTCGAGCTTTGATGTCACTAATCTTTATACCAATATACCTTTCGCTTTAAGCCTGCAAGCAGTCACAGTCAAATACTTCATTACTTCATTACCAAGGCCGCACAGCTGGCACTAGAAGAAAACACCTTTAGATTTGGTAATAAAGCATATCGACAAATAAAAGGCACAGCTATAGGGACGAGGTCTGCATCCTCATATGCTAACGTAGTCATGGAATACTTGGAAGAAAAGCTTTATGAGGATGTAGAGAGAACTTTTAATCATGATTGCAAGAAATACGTCATTAAAAAGTGGAAACGCTTCTTCGATGACTGCTTCAACTTTTGGGACTGATTAAGTAAGGACCTACAAATATTTAATAATATACTCAACACACCTCACCCATCTATCAAATTCACGACAAAAACTAGTTGCAATGAATTACCATTCCTGGATATTCACGTAAAAATACACAACTCCACAGTCACAACAGACATATTTTACAAAAAAAACAAAACAAAAACGGACACGCAACAATATTTGAATTTCTACTCTTGTCATCCCCCATACATCAAAAGGAACATCCCATACAATATGGCAAGGCATATCTGTACTATAGTAATTGACCCCAAAACACGTCAAATCCGACATAATGAGCTCAAAGGCTTCCTAACAAAACAGAATTATTCCTTAGAATTAATGAACGATGAAATTAAAAATGTGATGAAACTGAATATCACACAACTAAAGATAGTAAAGGAAAAATTAATGAACCCACGATTCCATTTACCAATACACACAATCCTAGAATGACCAACATTTTTCACACCATGAAATCAAACATACCAATACTTCTACAAAACCCCAAAATGAAAAATCTGATTGATGAAAACTTCTTACGAAACAGTAGATGCCAGCCACAAGACTTCATAAAACACCTTACAAGGGCTAAGTTCAGCAGATGTGGAATATACAGCATAGCAGATTCAGATATTTAGGAAGTGGTTTCCATATAAAATTCAAGAGTGGATTCTCGTTCAAAGTAAATGCCCATATGACCTGCAAGACACAGAATCTCATATACTGCATTACTTGCCCCAACTGCAAGGAAAATTATATTGGCGAAACAAACAATCCCCCTTACCAACGTGCAAGAATCTACAGACAAGAGGAACTACGCAAGATTCCACTGAGCAAGCATCTAGAAATATGCAGTGAAGGAAAATTCAAAATCTTCCCCTTCTACAAATGCTCAAGAGATGACCCAAAGTTCCTAAAGGCAAAGGGAGCTACATTTCATCAAAATATTCTCTCCAAAATTCAATGTTTAAAAGAGAAACAGAAGAACTGCACTTTGGAAAGAGAAACAGAGGTGATATGCATGGACACTCCTTCATATGAAACAAATTATGAACACTACATTGTAAGCTCACACAGACGTTGTGCCCAGGAATACGACTAAGGATAAATAATGCAATTACTTGTGTCCTCCAATGAGCGCTGTATTGCTGTCTATTAATATTCACATACCATATAAGGTGACATCATTGTATGCTACGTGACCTAATCAATAAGTATCCGGACTGCTGCCATAGTAACGAAGCTACAGCCGCTTCGCAAAGATTGACCTTGAACTCTGCCGAGTATGTGCCATTTCATGATTCCCATTTTTTAAGAATATCTACCTGATGTAATAACTTGATTCGTCAATAAAAACACTTCCGAAACAGCTGTAGTGAGTGAACCACTATCAACCTCTTGTTATTTGTTTATTATTCACCTTACTCGGAATCTGCAATTAGCGTGGTTGGAGTCTATTGAGTTCAAAGCAATTGCTGCTGTGTTTTTACCTAGGAACAGCCTCGAGACTCGAGGTGTATTCAGTCGGACGCTGGCGATCGTACATGCAACTGGAATATAAATCCGTCTTTATTACAGTATGTACGTATATGTACCTCGAATTTTGTTTTCTACACAATACCGATTTTATTGAGCCGACCTTAGTGCTTTACTATTTAGGGACCTAATTCACTTGAATCCTGGACTTTCATATATATGCGCATACGTGTATATATATATATATATATATATATATATATATATATATATATATATATATATATATATATATATATATATATATATATATATATATATATATATATATGTATATATATATATATATATATGTATGAGTGTATGTATGTATATATACACACACACACAAATATATATAGCAATATTAAAACTCTGAGCGAGAAGTAAGCAGTAGCAGCACGGAATCGTGAAGTATATTTGCCACCTAAATATAGCGGTCTCATAGGGGACGATGCTACTGTTGTTTATAACCTCAGGAGGACATTTCCTCCGGCTGACTAACGACACACTGTCTGTGTCTGATCAGTATTTGTAAAGGGAAATCATCGTTCCCATCTCTAGCCTTATGTGATACACAAAGATCCGGGTTTCTGGGAAGTAAGCCGTCATCCGTGTGTGATAATCACCAGCTATTCCAACTCATTCTAAGCGCAAAATAATATATGTCTTTTCCAGGAACAAACTGTCGCTGATCCCCAAAAAGGAGAAACAAGTAATATAAATCTCTGAGCGAGAAATAAACAGTAGCAGCACGGAATCGTGACGCATATTTGGCATCTAAATATGGCGGTCTCATAGAGGATGATGCTACTGTTGTTTATAGCCCCAGGACGACACCTCATCCAGCTGGCTAACAACACACTGTCTGTGTCTGATTATATATATATATATATATATATATATATATATATATATATACATATACATATATGTGTGTCTTTGTGTATATATTTGTCCCCCACAACCACTTGACAACCGGTGTTGGGGTGCATACCTCATTGTAAATTAGTGGTTTGGCACAAAGTGGCCGATAAAATAAGTATCAGGAATTAATGAAAATAAGTACTGGGGTCGATTTGTTCAACTAAACTCTTCAAGGTGTGCTCTAATAGGGCTGCAGTCCAATGACTGAAACAAGAAATAAATAATATATATGTATAAATTTCAATATGAAAGACACATTGTCTTTCATAAACACGCAAAAAATGTAAACTTCTTTGAATCGTTCATTATGTTGCGTCAAAATTTCTCATGCCCTATCAGGACTCAATGTAAGGTAGCAGATAGTATGAAGAAAATTTTGACACCAAATAATAAATGATTGTGTGAAGTTAACAGCTTTCGTGTGTTTATAAATAGTTAATATGCGTCTTCCACGATGTTATTGATTTAGTTTTAGCACTCGATCTCAGTTCAGATCATTTGCCAGACAAATACAAGTCCAAAAAATACACACTAACACACACACACACATATATGTGAAGATATGTGTGTGTGTGTATTTATGTGTTTATATATATGTGAGCGTATGCCTCTATTTAGATACACACACACACACACACACACAAACACACACACACACACATATATAGAAAGAGAGAGAAACAGAGACAGAGAGGGAGAAAGAGACAAAAATACATACCTTCACCTGCATACATGTGCGTATAAACACCTGTACAATGTGAGAATGAGAATGAGAGAAAGAGGAGAAAGAAAGAGAAAGAGAAAGAGAGAAAGTGACTGAGAGAGAGAGAGAGAGAGAGAGAGAGAGAGAGAAGGAGTAACCCTCATATAGTAAGTTAATTTCTATTTTCTCACTGAGTTGCTCCGAGTTCTGTATTTTGAAGAGAGTCATTAATTCCTACAGGGAATTAACTGTTTTTTTCTCCCTCTCTTTGCTGTTACTCA
Organism: Octopus bimaculoides; assembly: GCF_046866305.1. Taxonomy (NCBI): domain Eukaryota; kingdom Metazoa; phylum Mollusca; class Cephalopoda; order Octopoda; family Octopodidae; genus Octopus; species Octopus bimaculoides. The sequence continues at coordinate 40,325,624 of NC_142934.1, forward strand.
ACGAAAAAGCACCATCTAAAAATATTTAAGGACGCTTTATCCAGCAGTTTTATGCGATAAATCTCCACGGTATAACAATATCTAAAGAAAATACAAAAACAACGAAAATCAAAATATTTTCCCCGGTCTAGTTTATTCTTTGAACAGAAACATAGCAGATATATAGCGTATACAACACTACACTCGCTCTCGTCCTCCCTCTCTCACTTTCCTTCTCTCTTTATATATATATATATATATATATATATATATATATATATATATATATATATATATATATATATATATATATACATATACATATATATATATATATATATATATATATATATATATATACATATATATATATATATATATATATAAATATATATATATATATATATATATATCATATATATATATATATATATATATATATATATATATATATATATACACATATATATATATATATATATACATACATACACATATATATATGCATATGTATATATTAGTATAAATATGTATGAATGTATGTATGTGTAAATATATCTATATATATATACGCACACACATACGTACATACATACATTCATATATAACGCACATAGGCGCATACACACATAAATAAAGCAGGGAAAAATCGTATGCAAAATATAAAAGAAAAAATAGCACGTGATTGAAAATAAATATTTTTACTATATAACGGTCTTTTTATGTTACGTTAGTAACTTTTATTAGATGAGTGAGTTGTTTGAAAATACAAAATATCTGTAATATAATATCCTTAGTGAAACGAGTAATACCATTATTAACATATATAAAAAGGTCGTTATCAAAAGCTCCTTGATGTATTTTTCTTTAAGCACGAAACCACACACAGACACATACAAACAATTTTTTACTGGAATGTGTTTACGTTGAGTGTACGTTTGTATGTGTGCATTTACATCTATTTGTGCGTGGTATATGCATGTGTGTGTGTATATATGTATATCATGTGTGAATTTTATGTAGTTATTTAAGTACAGGGTCTTTTATGGTTGTTAGTTTTATGCTGCCGTTGTTTTTGATATTATATTCGGCCATCTTGTTTCAAATCTATACACAGCATGATGAATAAAAGTCATGTTTATTCCATTGAAAATCCGATAATATCGCTACCAACATATACATTTTTTTCTGATTCATATGTGAAGAAAAAACCCAATTATTGAACAAGAAGACTGAGATAGATATAATATAAATGTAGGTGTTAGCCAACGAGCGATCTCTTCTGTGTATCGTAGTTCACAAAGTGACAGCTGGAAACAATGAGCGGCATTCTAAAAATTCTTACTGATTCGAAACGTTAAACTTGTTTATTTAGTTAGTGGTCATCGTTATTGCGCAACAAACGGGTCAGGATCTTCTGCTCAATCGTTTGATCTCTTAAAAACAGTAGCTAAATACACCATAAACCATAGCCTACCATTTCAAAAAAAAAAAAAAAAAAGCGGAAGACACAGGATGGTGTAGTCTAAGATATATTGAGCCTGAAAAATTAAGATATACATTTCATCATATGACAATCTCATCAGGTCCTGCTATTTCTAATAAGTCGGAATCTCTTTCACTGTTCCAAGGAATAGAGTTAGTCTCACTGGGAAACTAAACATATGGCCTGATTCACCCACAGATTTATTGATCTTTATTGTCCAAAAAAATCTGAAATCATCTGCCAAGATAATGATGTATGAAGCGTTCTGCCCAGAAAATCCAGGATTTGAGATGTTGTTCCTAAAGAACTAAGTACATGAGATGAAGTGCACAGGCAACCAGTGATACGAGGTGGTTGTTCTAGATATAATGTAAGGTGTTATATCGAGAGAATTTGATTTGAGGTAATTTTCTTTGAACGCCTCGAGGAATTGAATGTATGCGTTGATATTTAGAAAGAGCCAATCGTAGGATGCAATCCTACGATGCAATCCTATGATTGCCAATTTGTTTTATGAGGTAATGTTCAGTTTGACAGAGAGAAAAGAGAAGAAAGCTCGAGGGCTGAGAAGTTAAATTCGACTTGATATTGTCATTATTACAAATATTTCCGCCCAATATGAAAACAAAATAGAATTATGTAACGATTAAATATATTGAGTGAAAATGTTGGTTCTACCTTAAAGAAATAAGAATATTGCCACCACTTTTAAATTACAATACACACTC
>NC_142934.1:40332816-40440316 GCF_046866305.1 Octopus bimaculoides
TGTCTTCTACTATAGCTTCGGGCCGACCAAAGCCTTGTGAGTAGATTTGGTAGACGGAAACTGAAAGAAGCCCGTAGTATATATGTATATATATATATATATATATATATATATATATATATATATATATATATATATATATATATATATATATATATATATATATATATATATATGTATGTATGTGTGTATATGCTTGTGTGTCTGTGTTTGTCCCCCCATCTTCGCTTGACAACAGATGCTGGTGTGTTTACATCCCCGTAACTTAGCAGTTCGGAAAAAGAAACCGATAGAATAAGTCCTGGGGTCGATTTGCTCGACTAAAGGCTGTGCCCCAGCATGGCCGCAGTCAAATGACTGAAACATGTAAAAGAGTAAAAGAGAAAGTTATTATAATACTTCGCAAGCATATTAAAGATATCCTTCCAACTGCTCATGACGCTAGTCTCTTACAGACGAAACCTTCACATGTCTGTTATGTATATTTGATAGCTATGATAACTCACGCATATTTAATGAATTAATGTTTCATTCTCCCATATGTATTTGGCCGATCACTGGTTTCAAACTAAAGACTATATTTCTGAAGTGAATGTCACAACGTTTTAATCTATGTCACTGGCGCATGATCAGTTTGAAAATCACTGTGTTGTATCCAAAAATTAATATGGCTGCCAAATTGTACAGTTTACAAAACGTTGCAAAACAAATTCAGGCATGCAATTACCAACCTTTCATTGGGCAAATTTAGCTATTAAACACACACACACACACACACACACACACACACACACACACACACACACACACACACACACACACATGCGCACAGATCATGATTATTACATTAGTAACAATCAGGAAAGTATTTATTAGAAACATTTCTCTAAAAATTCATTCTAATTGACCGTCCTTGGAAGCTAATTGAGTAGAGATTGTATGCTAAATAAAGCACATTTTCTCCTTCTCCCGTTACAAACACATATACTCATAGACACATACATACATACATACATACATACATACATGCATGCATGAATACATACATACATCCATACATACATACATGCATACATACATACATACATACATACATACAAACACGCATAAACACACGTCTATTTGCATTCCAATATATATAAGCTTTTGATACAATTTCAATTTATTTGTAATTATATGTTAGGCGTTTTCATGAATTGAAAATTCAATAAATGATTATCATCGGCAATAATATTTCAAGTCTATCTATCTATCTATCTATCTATCTATCTATCTATCTATCTATCTATCTATCTATCTATCTATCTATCTATCTATCTATCTAGTTACCTACCTACTTGCCTACCTACTCGCACACTCACATATATATGCGCACGCTCACTCAGATATATTTCATTCTTGCAGCTCATAATAATTTAGTACCGACTTAACAGATATCAGCATACATTAATACTAATTTGTTTGCTGAATTATATGAACAAAAACAACCATACTTGTTTAGATTTAGAGATCCACGGGGTAACATTGACTCTAGAGACTGAATCATATCGAAACACTGGTATATCAAAGCCCCCACTGTCACTGAATCGAGTGCATTATCAACACACATTCTCTAAAGAGAGAGAGAGATTGTTTTCCAAAGGCAAAATCAAAAGTAATCAGCGTATTCACGTTTAAATCTGTCGGATCATGCTAACAATGAATATGCAATTCACTCTCGCTGATTCACGTACCTATAATAATTTAACATTATAAAACATTAACACGGTTTTTGCGAGTTCATCGCTAAATTCTAATGCATTATTTTAGTGATGGGATGAACATGCATTATCTACAGAATCGGCTAAAACTATAGTTGAAAGTAATATATTAAGGATGACTGGTAGAGAAGCATAAATTTCACATATAATCGAAAATGTAATTGTGCTCCGCAGCTGTTTCGATAGAGGAAACGCGTAATTTAATCACGTAATTAATAATATAAAATGTTATTTTTATTTTTACTGTGTAGAAACAACAATTAAATTATGAATACAAGGAAAATGGGAAAATAGGAAAGCTTCTGACAATGGAAAAGTTTTACATAACCTTTATATTTCAGGCGCAAAAGCCCATCCTCAGAAGAAAAACAATCTGGTCTATCAGTTAAAAGCTACAATCACGTACAGCAAGGACTTGTGTGCTCAAGCATTATCCTGACTAAACAAGACCTGTTTTGCCAGTTTTATGGGGCGTTTGGTCTTGATAGCCTTTTGTAATTGCCTTAGCAAGTAGGTATAGTACTCTTCATTGATACTGTGAACCTTTTGAAAATAGTCAATAAACACATTCCCGGTAAAAAAAACTTTCTAAATTCTTTAAGCGTCTCGTTTTCTTGTTTTTCCACAGAAAATGAATATAGTAAGGTAAATTTCCTTGGTAGTGGTCTTAGTTTAAGTACGGTACTATACCAACCATATGATAAACCCAATGAGTGCTGGATGTAAATTCTATGCTAAATACAAATTCTAATCATCCTAGAAACATCATAAACTCTATTGTTAAAAATATATCAACTCGTATTTCGAAACTTCTGCTAAAGAGGATGTATTTTCACAAAATCAAAAATGCTACAACCACACATTATCTGAAGCTGGGTATAAAGACAATATTTACTATATCAAGAATCAAAATTGAAGGTGATTGTGCATATTATGACATAGGTTATTCTGCTACAATTTGGAAATCTAGATTACATAACCATTCTTTTTCATTTAAGATTACATAACCATTCTTTTTCATTTAAGATTACATAACCATTCTTTTTCATTTAAATTTGTAATTATATGAATCTTAGTAAAGGTATTTGAGATTTGAAAGACAGTAACATTAACTATATATAATGGTCCATTATTAGTTACACACCATCGTACAATACTTGTAATCTTAAATGTGATCTTTGTTTATAAAAAATGTATAGTATAATTGCTTCAACATAAGGAATATTAAATTGTAAAAACAATCTTACATTGAAATATTCTTGTAAATCTAGAAAAACATTTATTTCAATAGTTAATAACGTATTAATTATAACTACTTTTCCTATAATCTAATAAGCATAATTCTTCTTAGAAATGTCCTAGCATATTTGATAGACAGATAACTAAATGTTGTGACAGAATTTCTGTGCCTAATTCTTCATCATACGCTTAAATGCCAAACTGGCTTTTCTTGGAATATTATATTTCTTCTAAACGTTCTTTTTGTACGCGTTCACCTATTAGAGATATTTTCTCAATTCACTTTGAATTTAGCCTATTTTGGATTACCTTAATAACATAGTGTTAGCATAAAATTTCGGATATATTGGCTTGATTGGTATTTTGTACCTTCTTTTCTGTATCTAAATATGCTGGTACAGTAGAAACGATCATCGGTAAATAAAAATGTGATTGTCTCCGTTATTGTTCTTGTTATATATTTATAACAGATCCGAGAACTATAAATGGTCTATTATTTCTCTACTCACCTTTTGTTTAATTTAAGATGATACAAACAATTATGGTTTCTGATCACAGTGAAACTAAAACTTTAATACCCACTGATTAACAAACCAGACGCGTTTTATCTTCTTGTCAAAAACTGTATAACTTGATTTGGATATATTTATGTAAATTATTTTTTTATCTTATTATCATTGTAAAAAAATTCAATTACCTGATCTGAATGTTTTTATGTAAACTATTTTGTGACTCATCACAGAGGATACACAAAACCTCAGAATCTTTCTTATCATTGTCAAAGACTCTATCACTTGATTTGAATACATTTACATAAACTAATTTTTGACACCACAGAGGATACACAAAGCCTCACATTCTACTTTTGAAAATCTTTTTAAGTAAGTGAAACCGGTTAAATTAATAAACACTTTTAAAAGACTCCTGTTGTGAGTATTTCATCTCAGGTTAATAACGATTATCAGACCTATGATGAAAAGTCTTACAGTCATAATAGTTTCGTCCTTCTAGAGGCACACAGAACAATATTATCCGATATGTCTACTCCCTTCTGAAGAATTGTAGGCTGTTAGTCGAACGATATTTAGCTGCTACTTGAACTTCCATTATACTCTCGTTTCATTATAGACATTAACATGAAATTGTGCATGCTGAATATTAACGGCATCGACATCTGAGAGTTCTTGTATAAGTATGGGTGCGTTTCACGGCGGGTTAAGTAAGAAATGTTAATAAATCAAACGAAATGATCAGCCTCGGACTGAAATACTTGTCATGACCGAAGATTGACTCAAACCTTCATCTTGTACGAAGGTGACCATGACATCCGCCCGTCCAGACATGATTGAATCAGTTCGCCAATCTATATTTAACGTTTGATTAACGGACTGATTCAATCAAGAGTTCATGCTGCAGTTCTTTCAATGATTCAGAACAGTCAGTCAATTCGGCAGTTTATTCAATACACAAGAGGGCCAAACCTAACATGATATCTGATTAATGCACATCATCAGAGGAATCGTGATTCTCTATCAATTATATTATATAGATTAGATTATCGAAAGAAGCGAAAGAAGCAGTCTCTTAGAAACTTGTTCATTGGATTGCGAACATTGGAGATTTACATGGTCCTCTTGATACTTACAAGAGTTATTGAGAGGGAAATAATAGCATATATTCTGAGATTTCGTAAGTTTACAAGTAAGTTAATAATATAGAATATCATTGGTTTCTACTTGGTTAAGCACAAAACAACTAATGTTTTAGAACCAAACAATATGCAGGGTAAAAATTGCTTATACGTTGTATGTTTAAGAGGACGAGGAGTAGTGTTTGTTCTTTAATGGTATGGTGTAAGTGGTGGCTTTTTTACGATAGTTTTCACAGGTTCTCCGACTTGTGAGCTTGACACGATTGGCGTACATCTCGAACAACTACAAGTAATGCCCAAAGGTATATTTCTGAGTGAAGTTAGGGAAAGGAGGAGCGGGAGACGTGGTTACTGTGAAACTTAGAGTGAAGAGTGGACAATATATAGGTGACAAGGAAAGATAAGTGATTCAAGATAGTTTTAAGGAGAAGTAACAGGAAACTAGCTTGTGAGGAGCAAATAAAACTGTAGTGGTGACAGAAAGTGAAGAGACCACGCTATAGAACAAAATTTGATGTGTGGTGGAGACCGATTTCATGGCAATCATTCGGATAATATACTTTTGACACAGTATAGGATATATCGATGTCTTGAAGTGACATATTTCCTGATGGTTGAACGGAATGCTACCTTATTCTACCTGAGTTTTGTAAGCGATTAATGACTATCGGTCACTGACTGTTTTCTAGGACTGAGGAAGAAAGCCAAACTTGAGTTGCATCTTTGTTATATCGAGGACTAACCGAGAATCGAAACCTAGTGAATACTTGCATGACTTATCTCTTGCTCTAAAGCGCTCACCAATTTGTTAAAAAAAACAAAACATTTGATCAAGGGAATATAAGATAATACTTTCTTCTTTCCTCTAAATATTTACAATTCTAGAATTCAGATTTTCTAGAGATAGTTTTCAATTACAAATACCAAGATTTTAATTTTAAATCTTTGAATTAATTTTATGAATATTGAAAGAATATTTAATTTTGTAAAAAAATTTGAATGTCTTTGAATGTCACAAACTACGTTATTTATTAACAATTGTGAACATGAATTAAAGTAGCTTGTCACTTGATGCGTGCACTATCGATGGCCAAGACAACTGGGATTTGTTCAATTTACGTCTAAACAAAAGCAGCAACATTGGTTTTTAGCTGCACAGAAACTGGTCGCATTTCCGTTCCTTCAATATCTTCAATTTAAATACTTCAGAGGATATTGTCACTAAAATATTCAAACTATGAGGGAGACTTCTATGTGGCCTTTCGATCTGACAAAAATACCATCCAAATCACCATCAAATCAAACCTTATCGTTTTAAAAGAGTAGATATTTAAGTCAAAATAGTTACGAGTGGCTTACTTTTAGATAGCAGAAATGCTGCATCATAGCTGACCTGGGCAAAATGACGTCGACTACTACTACTACTACTACTACTACTACTACTACTACTACTACTACTACTACTACAGCAGAAACAACAACAACAACAGCAGCAGCGCCAGCAACGACAACACAAACAGCAACAACGACAAAACCATGGAACGACTTCAATCAGTGGCATTCTAATCCTAGATTCAGAAACAGAAGTTACATCGTCATTCAGAACGTTGATTACAGCAAAATATCAAATCAAGGTAAAATACAACTTTCAACACAATTCAAACATAACTTGTAAAGCACAAATATTTGCTGGCACCGGTTATGAAATGATGATTCATTCAGCCATTTGGAATTTACTACATAAATGGTAATTATTCTTAGAGAATAATCTGAACGCAATTTGCGTCTAGAACATACACTAATGAAAACATACTATTTTTAATCATTATATTTCTTTCGTCACTACAGTGCAGAGGGTTGAGTAGCTCCATGCTGTTACTTTTAAAATTTAAATGGCTTTGTCAGGGGTGGAATAGTAGCATCCATAATCGTTTTTACAGTCTGAATCTAGTGGTAATAATCGAGAAATTATTCTTAAAATGGAGAGCTGGTTTGGGTTCCTGCAACAGGGTAAACCATGAAAGGGCACTCAGGAGACAAGTAGTGGTGTAAACAGGGTGAAAGATTAATTATACGATCCAACTTAACATGCGATGTTGTGTTCAGTAATTTCATGGATCTTGAGCAATAAACATGGAGAAAAAATTTAAAAAATCAAGGAGTTAAAGAAGAGAGGTAGAAAAAGAGAGATAGAAGTGTATGAGAGTGAAAAACATTTTAAATATTTTATATAATATTTGACATGCAATTTTCTGTTGCTTGAATTAGTGAAACGGTAATATTTTAATGTTTTCACGACATTCATATCATAAAGCATCTCCATAGTATTTTAATTGTAACAAAAATTTCTTGTGGGAATTCTTATCAGAAATCAGTGGGAATATTTTGAAATTCACTCTTATCTTCCGTAGTTCAAATTTAGGAAAAACAACAGAAGCAGCAGTAACAGCAACATCAACAACAACAACAGAAACAACAACAACTATAACAACAGTAGATTTATTGACTCAAATATTTGATTGACCCGTATAATTTTCAATTTTTACATTGTTAATATTGTTTATTCGTATTCATCTGTGCCTTTTTTGCTTGTGTTTGTATGACATTAATTTGGAAGGCAACTCATTCAATAAACAAGAGTAGGTCCCCTTGCTTCCGTTCTGGAGAAATAAATATTTTAGAAAAGTATATAGAAGAGTATAGATGTGTGAATAGCTAATGGCTTAAAAGGAGTGCTACACTTAATTTGCCATTCAACCTCGATCTCTCTGTGAACACAATCAGGAAATTATTTACTCCCAATGCGGGAGTATCTCAAGTATCCGTAAAGGCTACAAACTTTTTCATGAATATCATGTTAAAGTGATTTACTCTTGCCTTGATAACATCTGTAACATCACACGCTACAACTGAAAGGAAAGTATGCGTCCCCATTCAAGCAGCTTTTATCTGGGGCTATAGTGTAACGTAGTCACTCATCGCCAATTATTGTAATATCACCACTATTTATGACAGTACTTGTTTACACTATAACCGTGCAGTAACAATAAACATATAACGAAGCAATCCAACACACTCTCCACGAACTATACACGAAGCAATAAACGATATTCCGACAAACTACCAAAACGACACCTTACGACTTCCAGCGATTAACGCCTACTCTCTTATCTATATTTGGCACTACGGCCATAACACAGAAGGGGACACTACGAGGACAGACAACACAAAACGTGAGGTACATTTAACGAAGGATGACATGAATTATTTAAAATGAAAGGATGAAATGGCTTACGAGCCCCCAAAGCTCGCAGTTCCATTTAACTGTTCTTTTATACAGCTTTAATCGTTTTCAAATCTCTCGTCTGTTATAAGCTCCGTCAATGAATCTTCCAGATCGACCACATTTGGCAGGCTCTCATAACTGACGTATACACCTGTTCCCATAATACTACTAGTAAACAACTCTACCATCCTGTCCATTCGATCTTTGTCCAACAACACTACTTTCTGGTCTCTATGGAACGTGTTCGAGTCCAATTTAACTCGTATTAATCCCTTCATTTTTGCCAACCTCTTTTCTACTTCCATCTCTCTCCTGTAAAATACCAACAATTTTGAATTCTTTCCTTTTGGCCTCCCTACTCGTGCTACATATTCTGTTTGCTTTGCCACTCTCTCCTTCCACTGCTCAAGTCTGATGTCCTCTTCCTCTTCTGTAGTAGTCACTGCTTGCTCTGGTCCTCGGGTTCGACACTCTGTCCGTTATTTTCTTTTCACCTTTCTTTGTTTCGGGCTTTTTGGTGGGGGGTTCCACACGTGCTCTCTTTCCCTGACTCCTACCGGTACTGTTTATAGTCGTTCGGTCAAGTCTATTCTCGCAGCGGGGTGTCGTGACTCTCACCACAACATCTCCCCTATTGAGATTTCGACTTCTGTAGGAAACGAAATTTATTTTATCATTATTTTTTTCTTTCTTTAAAACATCTCTCCCTTTTTGAAATTTTTCTTCCCTGGGGAGTTCAGTACCTTTTCCCCTTAGGAATTATTTCTAAATGTTCAGTCTGTTTACGTTTCCTGTTAATACTCCTAGGCTCAGTTTCTTTCGGTGCTGGCACATCGAACATGTAAAATACTTCAATTGGAACTGCCTTCCTTTATTCTGTATGTCTGATTTTTAATTGATTTAGGTGTCGTTTATGCTCCCATCGCTGGCCTTTAATTAAATACATCATGTTTCCAACTCTTTTAATCACAACACCATCCTGCCAAATCTCTATCGTTCTTGTATACTTTGAAATGAAGTTTATCTCCGACATCAAAATGTTTAGTTGAATTTTTAAAAATCTTCTCTATACGTTCTTTCCTTTGGCAACAATTTGTCGAGGAGTGATTTAATCTTTCGAGCGAACACTAGCTCTGCAGGCGACTTGCCTGAACTGGTATTCGAATTGGGAGTTCTTCTGTACACCTTTAAGAATTTAGTTAGCGCTTCGTCATTTCCTAACTCATCCCTTACTTTTTTCAGCGCTCGCTTGAAAATATCTACCAATCGTTCTGCTTGCCAATTTGTATTTATCCTCCGCTGATTTACTTTTTATATCTTGTACAATCACTGGCAACTCCTGAATGACATCACACATAACAGTTTTAATTTCCTTTTCTGATTGTAATGTAGTTATTTTCGGAATTAGCCTAGATAAACAATCCGCATGGCCAATTGTCTTTGAAGGAATGTAATCCATCTTAAAGTTGTAATTTAACAATATTGTACCCCAGCGTTGTAATCTGTTAGCTGCATGGATAGGAATTCCTTTGTTCGTTCTGAAAATTGATAGTAATGGTCAGGGGTCCGTCTGAAGCCAAAAACTTATACCGTGGAGAAATCTGTGAAATTTCTTCACGGCAGAAATAATCGCTACAGCTTCTTTCTGTATCTGACAGTAAGCTTTTTCTACTGCAATCAGAGCTCGTGAGGAATAAACCACTGCCTTCATATTATCGTCTTTATATTTGTGTAGCAAAACTGCACCCACGCCGTATTCAGAAGCTTCAGAAGTTACAGCAATCTCCGCTGCAGGATCGAAATGAGCCAGCGACAAATCCGAAATTAATAATTTTTTTAGTTTCCTGAATCGCCTTCTGACAGTTATTGGACCAATTCCGTTTGGCATCTTTCTTTAGCAAATTATTAAGTGGAGCTCTCAATTCATACATGTTTGGTATGTAATTTTGACAATAGTTTGCTAGGCCAAGAAAAGCTAGTAATGTCACTGTGTTAGTTGGAGGAGGCATATTTTTAATTACGTCTACCTTGACGCGTCAGGTCGTCTTCCATTTTTATGTATAATTTCTCCTAAATATTTAGTTTTAGGCAAAAAGAATTCACATTTCGCCTCACTGAGTGTGAAACCGTAATCTCTTATTTTTGAAAAACATACTTTACATGTTCAATAGCTTGATCACAAGATTCACTTTTAATTAATTCATCATCGAGATATGGAATTGCAAACATCACATCTATAACTGTTGAAATATTGCACGTGTGACCTTCAGACACAATGGCAATCTATTATGTTTGTGTCATCGGTGCATAGTCACTGCTAGAAGCTTCGAGCATTCCTCACTTACTTTAATTTGTAGATACGAATCAGACATCCGGTTTCGAAAATATTTTGCCACCATTTGATTTTGCAAAAATATCCTCCAAGGTAGGTAGTGGATAGTGGCATATTTTTAGACAGTCATTCAAACTAGTAGATTGGTTGCGTTTTTTTTACCACGAAAACTTTTGCTCAACAGGTTTTTCCCTGAAATGTGATATCATTCCATATTTCGCCTACGAAGTGTAGTTTTCCACCAGTCACGCCTCGTGCAATTTTTGATGTTTTTCTTATCGTAGGTTTCCCATTTCTTATCCCTGTGTTGGTATTAATAATCGAGATGTTGCTACCAGTATCTAATTGTAATTTAATATTCACTTCGTTTACTTTTAGATGTACAAATTACATCTTTTTGGTGTTGTTTCTACTTTTCGTTGAGAAAACTTTAGAATTTTTTTTATCTTCGACATTCCTAACTTTGCTCTGCAATGCGAGCTCTTGTGTCCTACCTTTTGGCAACTGTAACATTTTTGCGTTTTGAAAGGACAATCCTTCATGAAATGTGGGGCTCCACATCCGTAGCATGGGTTTGATCTTAACATTTTCCTTTGTTTATACCTTCCCGGTCGGCACGTTTGTACTTGTGAGAACTTCTCTTCAATTTTCTTTACGTCATGACGTAAGTTTGCCATTCTTTGACACTCCTCTGCAACTGTCTGCAGGGTTAAACTTTGGTCCACTTGTTCACGTTTTGTAAAAATTCTCCGTGTCTTTGTTTGCCGTAAGCCCTTGTACAAAAATGAGGCACTTAAACATCAAGAGTTAGTTCTTTCAGTTTAAACCTTTCACACATTCGGTTTACGGTTCCGGCATACGTGTCAAAGTCTTCATCCTCTTTTTTAACTAGATTTCAACACTCCCATCGAGTGTTAAATAAGTAACTCTTATCACTGAATATTTTTCGACTGTTTCCTGGAAACAAATTTCACTACTTTTTTGGAGTAGTATGAAATTACAATATTTTCCATGATCAGCCAGTGCTAATTTACGTAATAATAGTTTTACTTTTTCATTGTCCATCCACAACTTGCAATCTTCCCTAAAGATTTCTTCGTACCTTCTAAATTACGCTGCAAAAGTTATACCCTCCTCTGGGTCATAACTGATTTCTGTTATAGAGTTCGATACGCCGTCTGGCGAAAACGAACTTATAGTGTTTCCGGACTTCTTAAGACATAGCTCCATTAACTTATGCTGCTTTTCATGTTGCTGAAATAATCGTTTCTGCAACTCTTGTTGCTGTTCTTGCTGCTGGTTTTGCTGTATTATAGAAGCAAATAGGTCTTCCATCATTAACAACTTTGTATCACAAAAATTTGTTGACTGACCTACATGAGCTTCGAATCTTCATTGCCAATATTGCAACGGCAACGTAGTTACTCGTCGCCAATTATTGTAGCATGGCTATCGCTACTATTTATGATGATACATGTTTATATTTTAACCATGCAGTAACAATAAGCAGATAACGAAGCAGGGTAACAACGAATTAACAATACAACAAACTCTCCATGAACTATACACGAACCAACAAACGATATTCCGACAAACTATCAAAATGACCACCTTACGACCTCCTGCGATTAACGCCTACTTTCTCACTGTCTCTCACTCAAACCATTACTATTTATGGTTGTTCAATCAAGTCTATTCTCGCAGGGGTGTCGTGGCTCTTGACGCAACAGGCTACCAACCTCTAAATGCTGAAGCGAATCAACCTGTCAAAGACAGGAATCTATAAAGAGAATGTTACTAAACCAGATGGTTCTCTGAGACATATGGAACATACATCCAATATCAAGGAAAGGTTCACAGAAACCATGGACTTCTTTTGAGGCTAAGAAAGATATCCAAGTTCAACTTGTACAATATCTTGTCCACTTATAGTCTAAAATACTATCGTCAAGGTATCTACTTACTCACTAGTGTTAGCTCGAAACCTTTAGTTTTCATCTCTACCAGTTACAGGGGAAATAATGTGACCGTACAGATTTAAATACATTCGCAACATACTGCTGAAACCGCACACTAGTTTTCTCTGTAATCTTTTCTCTATTTTTCTCACCTGCAACCCACCAAAAAGGAATATTTGGATTCAAAATTCAATTGCAATTATTCTAAGATTCCTCTTTTTCTGAATTGATAAAGAATATCAATCCTGCGCCCGAATTTTTCCTGTTCATTGGAACGCGCACACTCACACACATGCATACACACATACACACACACACGATGGTACACACACACACACACATGTGTGTGTGTTTGTGTGTAAGAAAAAGAGAAAGATATATGAGAAAACGAGAGAGAGAGAAAGAGAAAGAGAGAGGAGTGGTAAATATGAGAGTTGTTTCAAGCTATTACAATAAGAATATATCTGTGTTGTTAGGTCAGTCTTTCTCATCGGAAGTTATTTGCAGTAACGTAAGGTTGCTTAATAAAAATTCTTAAAAAAATTACGACAAAAAGAAAAAAAACATCTAAACCAGGCTACAAGGATAAATGCCGTTTACATAACAATCTTTCACTGGTAAATTTGTCACTAACTGCAATGATTAAAGCATTTGTTATATAAATCCACCATGTTTTCTAATAACAATTCTCCATGTTTTCGTGTGACATATCTGACGCCACCAAAAGAATTTATTTTCTGTTATATTAAATCTTTCACATTATATCAAGTCCAGTTATTAATTTGCAAATGGCAGATGTTTATTTTTGTAATTTTTATTGTATTTTTTCCACGTATTGGTATCATTCATTTACAATATTTGTAAAATGAGATATTACAGTAGTTATAGGTAACGCCATTCATTTGTCTTATCAAATAGAATATATTTCCTGTAAAACATGGGATGTTGATCAGAAGCAAACAACAAAAACCACAGCTAAGGGAACGTGGACGCTATAATATGGTAAAATTTATGAAATGAACTTTCATACATTTATATGTGAGTCGACTATATTTGCAAACAATGAAGAAAATGTGAAATTTAAAGAAATATCCGCATTATTCTTTGCAGAAAGGTAGATCAACTGAATCAGGAGATAGACTGATAAGTGTCTTGTGACATTCTAGAACTTTGAGTTCAGTTTTTCACTCAAGTCGCCTTATATTTTATCTCCGGTTATATTAAACAAATACCAATGTAATACTGGGCTTGATATAATTGACTGCTCCGTAGCCACAAAAATAGGAGGGAGGCGGAGGTCTATTAGAAATTATCTTCATTGATATTGAATAATAAGGGGAGAATAAGAAGAGTGTCTGAAAAAGGACATGTCACTCACTTGAAATCTCGTTCAATCTTAGTTTTCTTCATTCTTTCGGAATCTGTAAAGTAAGTATTAACATAAATACTGGTGTTACTTTCATAGACTCCTTTGCCCAAACTTTAGGTTCGGCACTTACATATGTACTTATTATTATTATTATTATTATTATTGTTCAGTAGTCTTATTTTTATAACGTGCTTTCACTTCACTACCGAGCGCAGCTCTGTGTGCCTTGGGTATGTGCTGTGGTTTGCTGTGATGCTCTTATGGTTACTGTATTGAATGTGTTTTGCGTAGGATGTGTGCAGTACCCAGTAGTGCAATTTTCTGTATGTTATATATATTTGTAAGTCCTGGTGCTTTTGTTATGCATTTGTCTGAATATTTTTTTTTATTATACCTAAGGCACCTACTATGATAGGAATTGTTTCTGTTTTTAGATTCCACATTCGAGTTACCTCTATTATTATTATTATTTTATGTTTGACTTTTGTTTTGCATTTGTACAAGTTGGATCCAAGTCTCACCCAGAGACCTCAAGAGACAACAAGTTAGAAGTTCATGTAGGTGTTATGCCTAGGGTACCATATATTTGGATTTGTACAGTTTTGTTCAAGTGAATGTTTAAGAAACCATAAGAAAGTTATGTGTTTGCCTTAAAATTTGAGATCACATAGACAGTATTTTACGTAGGATATGGGCAGTTCCCATGAGCACTATCTTTTGAACTTCAGCCATTTTGGGGTTTCCTGGTATCTGAGCTAGATAGTAATCAGCCCGTTTCGCTGTCATTCCCAGGGCACCTATGACAATAGGTATTGTTTTCGTCTTCAGATTCCACATTTTGCTAATTTCTATTTCAAGATCTTTATATTTGCTCAGTTTTTGGTAGGTCTTGACAGATAGGTTTATATCGATTGGGACAGTCATATCAATGAGGAGGCATGATTTTTGTCTGAAGTCTTTCAGTATGATGTCTGGCCTATTTGCGTCTATCTTTCTGTCAGTTTGAATGGTGAAGTTCCAGAGGAGTGCAATGTGATCATTTTCAAGTACTGGGTGTGGTTTGTGTTCCCTATTATTATTATTATTATTATTATTATTATTATTATTATTATTATTATTATTATTATTATTATTATTATTATTCACTTTTAATCTGCATGTTGTTACAATGACTCGCCGAGACACACACAGCGTCCTACGGTGAGTGAAGGAAAAGATGTTACAGTATGACTGAAAGATTGGGGAAGGGGAAGTAGCGAAATATCTTCATGTTACATAACACAGACATCTAAATTGATAGGGATGCGGGCAGTACCTGTCAACACAATCTTTTGAATTTCTCTGAGACATGGTTTTCCTAGAATGTTACCAAGATGTTTCTGACATCCTTTTCTTTTTATCATACCTAGGGCACCTACAATAATAGGAACATTTCTCGTTTCAAGATGCCACATCTTTTGTAGTTTAATTCCCAGATCTTTATATTTACTTAATTTGTCAAATTCCTTTACAGATATAGTTTTATCAATGGGAACACTATTAATCTACATGCAAGGTTTCTGACTCTACCGCTCCTTAATTAGTGTCTATCCGTTCTTTTTTGAAGTCTGTTTGATCCGTTTTGCTTGTTTGCTAGCAGTGGTTTGAGGTTCTTGATCGAATTCAGGGTTAATGCCAAGTTCCCTTACGAATTTGCAAACTCCCTTGACAATAGAATGTAACTTTTTGCTGCTTTCATGTTTGCACACAAACCGCAGCATCCAGTCCCCTGTCCTATGTATCTGTTCATTACTATTGTGGAGGTCTTATAGCACAGTTCTACATGCACCATTCCTCTTCTATTCCTTCTAGGTAGGTACAGTCGACCAACGTCTGGTTTTGGGTGGTGCATGTTCTTAGATGTTAGTAGTTTTCTTGTCTTCTTGACCATGCGTTGGAACTCAGAAGCATTCCAGTTAATGATGTTAAAAGTCCTAGAGTGTTAATGGTTTCAATGCGATTTTTGGAGTTGAGTTCAGTTTTAGTATGAGTCTTATCTCCTGTAGTATTCCTTTCTTATTTTTCCCCTTCATAGTAGCATCTTGTATACCATCTCCTTTGTTTCTCCACAGGTATTTATAACTTTCTTGTGAGTCAAGTTCTTTGATGGTAGTGTTGGTATCTAATTTAACGAAAGCAGTTTGTGTGAGCTTGCCTGTTACAAAAGTTGCCTTAATACATTTATCGAGGCTAAAATCTATCCCGATGTCATTGCTGAACTCTTTAACAGTTGTTAACAGCCCTCCTAACTCTTGGTCATTTCTAGCAAACAGCTACAAATCGTCCATTTAAAACAGATGGCTCATTATAGTATTATAAACTTTGTATTCATACCTGGTTTTATTGAGTTCGTTTGAGAGTGGGATCAGTGCCAGGCAAAAGAGTAATGGGGAAAGGGAGTCACCTTGCAGGATGCCTCGTTTGATGTTGATGTTGGTGGATTGGCTCATCCCATTAATATGGTTTAGAAGGGGACGTGTGTTTCACTTGGCTATGTTACCTTGTAAGAATTTGAGTAGCCAATTATGTGGGACACTATCAAATGGTCTCCTGTAGTCTATCCATGCCATACTCAGGGTCTTCTTTTTGCTTCGGCAATTGATCTTTGCGCCCATAAGAATTTCATTTGCAACCTTTTGGGGCTTGTGGAAGGATAGAGTTCTGTTCTAGGAAAGTGTATATTCTTTCAGTGAGTATGGATGTGAGATTCTTGTAGATGGTGTTGAAACAGGCTATTCGTCGGTAGTTCTTCGGAGATTTTGTCTTCAGGTTTTGGTAAAAGGTATGTTGTTCCTTCAGTCAGCCAGGCAGGTATTTGCTCTGAGTTCTGGATGACATCAGTTAGAGATGCAGCGAAATTTTGGTGTACATCTGTCAAACAAGTCAGCCAGAAGATAAGGATCCGGTCCACTCTTGGGTTTTCCATTTGTGAGACTTTCTAGGAACACATCTTAGCTCTACTATTCCTATTGCCTTTCATTTCTGCTCTTCAACTTCATCCAGTCTCACTTTCTCACGCTCTATCCAGTTAGCTTCAGTATTATATCCTTTTTTGCTGCTCCATATCTTCTCCCAGAACTCTTCCATTTCCTTAGTCTTAGATGGCTCCTTTATTCCTTTCTTACTCTTACCAATTTCCCTATAAAATTTCTTCGCATCCGTCCTGAATACCCTGTTTTTATGATAAAATTTGATTCTTTCATCATACCTTCCAAGTCGTTGGGTTTTCAGCTGCATTCGCTGTTTTGTTCCATGGGAGGTTTATAAAAATCAAAGATTTTTATATTTTTGCTTGATTTTTCTAGCTTGTTTCTTCTTAACATTTACTTCTCCAGCAAGTTCATCGAGAACTGACATATCCGCTCACAGAGATTCAATATCTTTTTGTATTGCTACTTACCACTCAGGAGGTCCATTGACATAGTTGGTCCCTTTCTGTGTCATCCTGATATGTAGTTGAGCAGTTACAACTTTAGCAGTGGAATAGATGAGGTTATTTAAGTTTGTTAGGTCATTCCCCTTATTTCTTAAGATCTGTCTAAGAGCAACGTTATATATCATGATTATGTTGTTATATTTTATGCTGTTTGAGAACTTTGCTAGCGGTTCCCTATTGATCACGTCGGTAAACTCAGTGTTGCTTAGTTCTCTCATATCTTCTTTTGCTTCTATGATCTTTTCTTTATTATTCACCTCAAATTCTGTATCATATCTTCATTTCCAGAAAATGATGCACTTCATCTGCTATGAGGTTAGTTAACAGTTTCCAGGATGGTGGTAAGCAAGTAATATGACTATAATTGCTGACTTGCCCTCTTTTCTTTGTTCTTCTGTATCATCACTGTCCATCCTTTCGCCATTCATGTTGATGTCCATTTTCTATGCAATTAACTGAAAGAAAAAGCGGTCGTATAAAGCTGTGTATACTTGGAAAGTCTTTGAGTCAGAAATCCTGGACACCATCTGGTCCAGCGGTTTTCCAGTTTCGCATTTTCTTTATCTTGTACTTTCTTATCCATGATTGTTATATTCCCTTGTGTCGCTTCATCTTCAATTTCCCTTTTAAATTCCCGTGAAACGAGTCTGCTTTTATATTATGTTGGACTTCTTTGTTCTAGATTTCTTCCCAGAATTTACTCATTGCTTCAGCAGCTGGAAAACAATTTTCTTGATGCTCCTTTCTATTATTTAGTTGTTTATAGAATTTTCTTTCGTTCTTCTCGAGTCTAATCTGCTGGAATGGATTTGTTCTGTGTTGGTATCTGCTTTTATTTTTTTTACCCGACTCTGCTTTGAATTTGGTTTAGTTTTTCTTTAACTACTTGCAGTCCTTTGCGTCTTATGTTGAGTTTTCCTTTGCAGTTCATACCCTTCACCCTCTTCGTTTCTATGATTGTATTTATCCGTCCAATATTTCTTTTTGAGCTGTTCAATTTGATTCTCAGGTCTTTGTTCCCACTATAGGGCTTTGTCCTTTTGTTTATAAAGATAATGATGATGATGCTGATGATGATGATGATGATGATGATAATAATAATAATAATAATAATAATAATAATAATAATAATAATAATAATAATAATAATGTCATATGTAAACAAACAAGTTTTGTTTTGAAGCGTTGAAATGTATTGTAGAACAAGTAGAATGAAAAGTATACTTTTCAACGCGTAAATACTGACAGAACAGCATATATAGGATAAAATGATTTTAGAGCAGTAAAGTTTGTCGGTAACCAGCCATGACGATCGAGCTCACACACCTCTAATACCCGGTCGGCGTGCTCTACCTTTAAGCTAAACTACCGACCGACAAAAATTCTTATGCAATTTTAGAAGTTATAAAGCCATCCAGAAAGGCTAGATGTCATAAAGATTACGTCATATGTAAACAAACATAAGTTTTTTTTTTTTGAAGCGTTGAAATGTTTTGTAGAACAAGTAGAAAGATATATCTTTCAACGCGTAAATACTGACAGAACAGCATATATAAGATAAAATCATTTTAGAACAGAAGAGTTTGTCGGCAACCAGTCATGAGGATCGAACATACACCCCTCTAATATCTGGTCCTCTAATGTCCGGTCAGACTCTGACCGGATATTAGACGGGTGTGTGTTCGATCCTCATGGCTGGTTGCCGACAAAATTTTCTGCTCTAAAATGATTTTATCCTATATATGCTGTTCTGTCAGTACTTACGCATTGAAAAGTATATCTTTCTACTTGTTCTACAATAATAATTATTATTATCAATGTCATTCTCATTGCATGTAAGTTTGTTAACAGATATTTAATAAGCCTGTTAACGAAGTGTTTGTATTGAGTTGCTTTTAAAACTAACTAGCGTCCTAAGGAGCACCATAGGTCTGTTCCTTTAGGGCCCTTTGGGGAAGATTTTTTCATATCTTGAATTTTTATTTTTATTTTTTACAATTCACCGATTTTTAAAACGTTGCTGCTTTTAATGGTGGCGATAATGGTAGTGAACAAAACTGTTCGATAACATTACTGATTAACCAAGTTGAAAGTGATTTCTTCAAGACAAACCCTTGTGAAGTTAAAGTAATGTAACAAACTTTGCAATAACAGTCTATTGGGACTTGTTGGTGTGATAGAGGGATGGTTTTCCGATCCCCAGCTATCATGTTATCACTAGACAATCGAAAGAAGCGATAAGCGTTCGCTCGATTTTCAAATAACAAACCGCACTCTGCTGTCTTATCAAATGTAACTACACATCAAGGAGCGTAATCTTAGATATGCGAAATCTGAAAAGGTATTCGCATCGTTTGAAAGTTTTTGACCTGTGGTTAAACAGTAGTAACTGAGAACTTATTCCACTGTATTGTAAATTTCCTGATCCATATCCCCTCTTCTTCCTCCTACCTGCTTCTTTTCCTTTTTCTTCCTTCTCATCCACTTCGTCATCGTCGCTGTCGCCGCTATCACCACCTCCACTACCACCATCCTTGTTATTGCCTCTTCTTAATCCCATTCTTCTGCTTCTTTAGCTCATATTCCTCCGCTTCCTCGTCATCATCATCTTTACTGATTGAACAATACATGAATGTAGAAATAATAAATGTTAAATTGTGTCATAAGCGATGTGAATTTCAGCAGGAAATCAAATTTAACAAGTTCCCTAATGCAAGTTTTCAACGGAAAACGAAGGTCATCATGGCATATTCAGATTTCTTAACACAACTTGGCATGAATCGTTGCAGTAAGTAGATTTAAGTGTCTTCTCCGATGGAATAAAGAACGATTGTGACAGAAATATCGCTGTTAACTGAACATGTCATTAACGATTTAACTGAACCAATTAGTCTTTCAGATTCTTAAGTTCAGCAGAATTTAGCATCTATCTATCTATCTATCTATCTATCTATCTATCTATCTATCTGTATGTGTGTCTGTCTGTGTGTCTGTGTGTGTGTCTGTGTGTGTGTCTGTGTGTGTGTCTGTCTGTGTGTCTGTCTGTATGTCTGTGTGTCTGTGTGTCTGTCCGTCTGTCTGCTTGTCTGATTGTCTGTCTCTTTCGCTGTTTCTGACTACCAGTCCAACCAAACCCCATGTATGCATGCACCCATCCATCCGTCTATCTATCTATCTATCTATCTATCTATCTATCTATCTATCTATCTATCTATCTATCTATCTATCTATCTATCTATCTATCTCTGCTGGACGGATGCTAGTCACATCGGCTCGCAAGTAAGTTGGCCTTTTATATGTCAAAACTTTTGCAGTTTTAAAATATTTTTTGTGGAAGAGGTGTATAAGTCTATACACTTCGACCCTATTGGGGTTTTGTAATAGGAAGTGGCTCCTTCTGGAGTTTATTTCCAAAAGTTTTTGATTTTTCTCCGGCTTATTTGCCATATTTCGTAAAAGAAATATGGCTAGGCCTTCACACGTGGTCGATTTGCCTCTAACAGCAGGCAAGGAGACTGACCAACAAGTCGTTCCGCATGAACGAACACAAGACGTAGAGACCAGGAATGCTGCGTTTACTACTACTGCCTTCACCACCTCCACTACCACCACCAACGACAACAAAACCAAAACCACTACTGCCACTGACATCGCAGCCACCACTACCACCAAGAACAACAATAACAAAAAGAACAACAACAACAACTCCACTCCTCTTTTGTTCCTTTCACCACAGACAACGGAAGGAGAGAAAGAGAAGAGCATGATGGCCAAACAATTTGCTCAAATACGCCTGAACGCCGAAGAAAATTATGAAAAAAATTTCCCGCCACTTCGTAACTCATATGAAGGTCAGAGGAGTACACAAGAAGAAGGTCACCCATCTGCCACAACAACAACACCTGCCAGCATCACAACCGCCAACAACAACGCTAATACAGCAACAGTCACCTCTGTCATCAACACCAGCACCACCACCAACAACAACAATAACAAGATCAAAACAAACTTCGCCGAGGCGATAAAGGAAAAAACGACGGTAGTATCTTTTACTGCACAGCAGATAAAAGATACAAAGGCTTTACTTACGAAAGAAAATGACGAGGTGCGGATCAACATACCACAAGACATTTTAGAAGACACAAACAAAAATACCATTATTTATAAAATTTTAAACTCAAAAACAAAAAAAACAGAAAAAGCAAGCACGGAAAAGATCGAGAAATGCTTGAGATCTGTATGGCAATATAAGGATTATGTAACTTGGTGGCATAAATTTGCCCATGTGCAAGTTATTTTTCAAAGTGAAGAGTTAGCGAAACGATTCTCAACGCTAACTCTTAAGACAGAAGAGTTAACAATGATACCGAGTTACCTTGGTCAGAGGGTAACAAGGGTTATTATAAAAAATATTCCTCCCACGGTAGACACACTATGGATAACATCAGCCGTATGTGTCGATATGGAGGAAGTTGATATATTGCAAATTAATGTTTCTGAAAAGCAACAGTGGGTGGGTAAAAAAATGGAGATCCTTCTCCATATTACCCAGGAGTCACTAAATAAAATACCCACCTACATAAAGTTACCATCAACGCAAAGGCTGTATGTAGTGGTGGAAGGCAGACGACCACGCTGTTACATATGTGGCAGTGAAGCTCACTTCCAAAAGGACTGCAATTCTGCCGCGAAACAACAGCAACAACAACAACAACAGCCACGGGAAAACCAAAAACCCAAAACACCAGCATTATTACCCACACCACCGTATGCACAACTGATCAAGCAGCTATATGCGAAAACGAAAGAACGGCAACAACGAACAAACCAACCCAACCAAACAACACCACCACCTGAGTCAAAAACAGAAACAACACCACCAACAACAACTAAAGACAGACCAACACCAACATCAAGAACAACAACCAAGAAGACAACCACTGAGAACGAAGAAAAGACCAATACTACTCCCAATTCCCCAACAACACACACACCACACACACCACACACCACAACACCATCGACAAACACACAAATAGAACCAAATGCTTTGCCTTTACCCCCTTCTGATTCGTCAGACATTTCGTCTAACGATGAAAGTTCTACAGAATGGCAAATAGCCACAGGAAGTAAAAGAAAAAGATCAAAAACAACCCCAAAATTAAATGCATGCAAAGCAGGGAAATATGTAACCGCTGAAAGCCCCTTGCACAAACAAACCAGCACCAACATCACAAAAACACACACAATGCTATCAGCGATAGACACAACAAACACAAAATTAATGGACTACATCATATCGCAAACAAACATTTCTGAAGATAATTATAAGCTGAACAATCATCCACGCACTACACCACCGAAACACATCAAAATAGTTCACATCACACAAACGCAGCACCACACACTCAAAACCCTCTTTCCGAATGCGGTTGGGGGGTTCCAAAAATATTTATCAAAGAAACTCTTCAAAAACCTCATCCAAGATACTTCAAAAGAAGAGGAAGCTAAAACTTTCGAAACGAGTAAGTAACCTTCTCTCTTGTCTCTTTTACTGTCGTGTATGAAACACAAATTTCGACTTCAACTATGCTTAAATTAGGTTGTGTAAATGTACGTGGCTTGGCGTCAGCTTGGAAGCAAGGTTACCTTCTAAATGACATCAAGTCACAGAACATAGAAATCATGGCTATCAGTGAAACCAGACTCAGTGAAACCAGACCTCAAGTCCATGTTTGGTGGACATTTCGACATTTATTTTTCTCCCTGTCTGCCAAACATGGGTGGTGGTGGTACCGCGGTGCTTTTTCGGAAGAGTCTGAACCTAAAAGTAAGGCCAATATTCCTAGACCCGGAGGGTAGGCTGGTTGTCTTGGACGTCGATAGCACAAACGGGTGTGCTTTCCGTCTGGTGGCAGTGTATGCACCGTCCTTAACGGGTCGGGCGGATTTCATTAGACGTCTAGAGGTTTTCCTGGGAACGTCACGACCTTTACTGTTAGTAGGGGACTGGAACGCTACCTTGGACACGCATATAGACTATGTGGGAGTGGATAGGAGTAGAAGGGGATGTAAGTGCCTCAAAGACCTGCTCAGACGTTTCCATTTGTCTGACAGGTTCCGACTCGACCATCCGAACGTGCCAACGTGGACTTGGACAAATCGCGTCGGATCGTCGAGATCGTATCTAGATAGAGTTCTATGTAGGACAGCGGATAGAGATAGTGTAGGATGTCCACAAATTAAAATAGTCAGCTACACAGATCACAAGTTTGTGACGTGTACGCTCGACTTAGATAAGACACATAGGCAGGGTCCCGGTTACTGGAAACTGAACGCTTCGCTCTTAGCGCGGCAGGTTTACAGGAACCGGATTAGCGAATTAATTAAGAGGGCGTTAACAGGAGCCATCGTTAACAACCGCTGGTGGTTTGCCCTGAAAATGGCAATCAAATCGGAATCTATTAGGTTTAGTAAAGAACTAGCGATAGATCGAAATAGAGTAGAGGGAGACTTAGTTAAGAAACTAGAAGAGGCACTTACAACTGGCAGCGCAACCAACGTTTTGGCTGCGAGGATGGCCCTCGACCAACACCTCAACGCCAAACACGAAGGTTGCGTCGTCAGAGCTAAAATGCGTGCCTTAAGGAACGAAGGGATCGAAGCTGCGCGAGAAGCCCGGGTGGCGGAGGCGCAACGCGGTAACAGAGCCACCATTCGGTCTCTAATCGATGAACAGGGATGTAGTCTGCTCGAACCCGAAAGGATGTGTGGGGCCTTTCAACAGCACTTTGCTCGACTGTTCGGTGCGAGCGGTGAGTCGGAACGCAGGATGGACTTCACTGCCTACCTGACCGGCCTGCCGCGGCTCTCGGCGGGAGAGGCAGAGTGTTGTGAGGGTCCCATCACAGCTGCTGAAGTAAGGGATGCTATGGCGGGCTGCGCGAGGGATAAGTCACCTGGATTGGATGGTCTACCCTACGAGCTGTATTGTCAAATGCCAGACTTGTTTGGCGACCTCTTGGCATCAGTCTACTGCAACTGGCAACAAAACGGGAGAATTCCCGGTTTCGTGAGCCGAGGTGCAGTGACATTGCTGAAGAAAGACCCAAACAAGGGGAATTTTATAGATAATTTCAGGCCCATCACTCTGCTCAACGCAGACTTGAAAATTTTGGCCAAAGTAATAGCCGAGAGGTTGGCGCTTGTCATCGATAAACTGGTCGACAGGGCGCAAACATGCGCCGTGCCGGGCAGAAGTATCCATGACAACCTCCACCTCATGCGCTACATCATAGACAGGGTAGTTAAGGATCCTGGCGTGGGTGGGGCGCTGATCAATTTAGATCAATCTAAAGCCTTCGATAGGGTCGACCATCGATACCTAGCGGCCGTCCTCAGGGTAGCTGGCTTTGGTCCCGTCTTCCGCGGTTGGATCGCTGCCTTGTATAGCGGCATCCGATCGGTAATACGGGTAAACGGTCACCTGTCAAAACCGTTCGACATCACGCGTTCGGTCCGTCAGGGATGTCCCTTGTCGGCGCTTCTGTATGTATTGACGATCGAACCACTACTGCGGAAGCTGGCGACACTGAGGGGTATCCCACGAGAGCTGGGTTGCGGGATGAGCGTGTCTGCATATGCGGACGATGTCACCGTCATAGTGTCGAGCGAAAAGCACGTCGAGATGCTAGGCGAGACACTTAAAGAATACGAAACGGTGACAGGAGCAAAAATTAACCCGGAAAAGTCAGTGGGTTTGTTACTCGGCACCTGGAGAAGCAAGCCCATACCGTCCAACAGTGACTCCGTAGTGGGACGCTGGACGGACGGACCGGTTAAACTGCTCGGGGTCTGGTTCAGTCCGGACCTCCAAATGGATAAGAACTGGGACGAGATCACCAGTAGAGTGATCAAACTCAGCCAAACATGGGCTGAGAGAAAGTTATCTCTAAAAGGCCGGGCGGAGGTGGCTAATGTGTATATCGCATCAGTCATCGATTACCGCCTGACCGTCGTGCCTTGTCCCGATGCCACCATCACGAAACTAGAACGCATACTTTTCCGCTTTCTGTGGAAGGGTGGCGTTCCGATGGTGAGGCGATCCATTTGCTGTCAACAACCGTTACGTGGAGGACTGGGGATGCCGTGGTTAATGATGCGCAGACATGCGCTGAGACTGCGGCATCTCTGGAACTTCATTGACGACGGTGAACAGGTGTGGGCGCCGTTTGTGAGGCACGCCTTCCCGCAGCTCGTCTCACTCACCGAACTGCAAACATGGATCAGGAAGAGACCGAAACTGGGCGAATGGCACCGCGAGTGTCGCCAAGCTCTACAACAGCTCTGCCGTCCGGGATCAAACTTGTGCAACTTCCAAACGACCAATGCGTTCTATAGAGGACTAGTGGAGGGGAGGTCTGACGACACTCTCGGGGCAAACCTGGGTGTCGACGAGAAATTCTTAACCCGCCTTTTCAAGACGACGTTCGGGCCGGGGCCTATGGATAATTTCCAGAGATCCCTGGCTTGGCAATGCTATCGAGACGCACTACCAGTTCGAGAGAAGATCTACAGACACGGTTCGAAAACCACCGGACCGACCTGCCCGAGATGCGGTCAGAGCGACGAAACCGTTCTGCACGCACTCGTGCAGTGTCCAGATATTTCAGAGCTGTGGACCTTCGTCGAACGGCTGTTGTCGCGTGTGGGACGAGCCCACTTATCAGCCGAGTCTATCGTGAATATTTTTCCGCCACCTTCCTTTAAACGGGAAGGAAAAACGGTTTTTGTAACACTGATAGCTATGGCAAAATAATGCGTGTGGTGGACGCGTTTGAAAGGTCTACAAACAAACACTTTCCTCTCTGGTCAGTCCCTCGTCAACTTTTTCAAGTACCACTTGAAAAGGAGGATGAGGATAGAGAGGAAAGTGTTGTCGAATGAAAGTTTCAATAAAAAATGGGTAAATGTGGCAAGAATGGTAAGAATGAAAGACGACACCATTTTAAGCATAGACTTGTAACAAAAAGAGACAAAAAGAGAGAAGGTACTTACTTTCATGTACCTTTAAAAAAAAAAGCCTGAGGTGACCGTGGTCTTTTCCGTAGGCTTTTCTCTCCACGGATAAACCTAATCTGTTCCCCGTTTTTTACATCGACTGTGATACACGATCCCTATTGATCGCCCCCTCCCACGTTTTTTTTTTTTTTTTTTTTTCCCGCGATCCCTTTTGATCCAAATTCCCCCCCCCCAAAAGCTCTACTTTGTAATTTGTCCATTTTCTGTATTTAGCCCTGTGTGGCTATAATAAAAAGATATCTATCTATCTATCTATCTATCTATCTATCTATCTATCTATCTATCTATCTATCTATCTATCTATCTATCAGTCTGTTTGTCTGTCTCTCTGTCCGCCTCTCTATCTTTCTATACACATACATACATGTGTACATATTTCCTTTTGTAATCGACATAAGTCACAAAGTAACTCGAGGGCGGATAATTTCGTGCATTATGCTTATCAAACTATTTCAAAGTCTGGGAGTTTGCTCTTACGTATTCGGTTGGAAATATAATCCTATCTCATTTCAACATAGGAAACAAGCACTTGCTTCTTCGTCTTAATTGATGTATTTAATCAAGATATTTCCCCCACCCCGTTATTGATAACATCACGTAAGAGCGACACCGCTTTATGATTGATTAATGAGGAGTACTTTTTCTGCAAATTTTTGTGCAAGGCTCCAAATTGACAATAACACTTCGCATTAACTGGTTTGATTTAACACATCCTAATCGATGACACCCTGCATATTCCAGCAAATATATTTTCCCGTTCTGGGAAGGTAGGGATTCTCCATTTGACTGGGTGCCGAGCATTGTTGTTTTTGCTGGCTATGATTATAGAAAATCCACATTTCCACAGCTGTGATGAGTCTGCCATTGAAAGTTTCGGTAGCAAGTCTACTTTTCAAGGACGAGGAGAGGGCAACTTTTTGATCAAGCTCAGAAGTAGTAAGATTATAAAGGACCCACGACCAAGATTAGACACTTTTCCTAGTTCACAGAAGTGTTTTATGATCAAATTGTGACAAAGAAATCATTATATTGTAAAAGTAATGTTTCTTTTACCGTCAGTATTGAAAAAGTACCCCCACATTGATCATATGAATACATATTGCCGAACCGCTAAGTTGCGGGGACGTAAATATTCTAGCACCGGTTGGAAAGCGATGGTTGAGGGTAAACACAAACACAAAGACACATACATATTTATACGACGGGATTCTTTCAGTTTCCGTTTACCAAACCCACTTACAAATCCCTGGTCGACCCGAGGCTATAATAGAAAATATTTGCTGGAGGCCCCACGCTGTGCGACTGAACCTGGAACAATGTAGTTGGAAACAAACTTCTTACCACACATCCATGCCTGCGCTTATATATCTATATCTCTATCTATATATATATACATACATACATACATACATACATATATATATATATATATATATATAATATTTGGGAACAGTGGGTCTCGAAACAAAGTATGCTATAGAAAATAGCGTATACATTTTGGATTAAAAAGCTTTTGACTTTTTGTAGTCAAAAATTTTTTACTCAAGATTTACTCGCTAATGTCGATAGCTTTGTCTGGTTTCAGATCCAACGTTCCTCAAAAAGAAAGTTTCAAAAATCTTATGACGCCAACTATGTATATATATATATATATATATATATATATATATATATATATATATATATATATATATATATATATATATATATATATATATATATATATATATATATATATATACATAATACAATACACACACACTCTTGCACATACACACACATATACATACCTGCATACATACATACATACGTACATACATGCATACATACATATATACATATATACATACATATATACATATATATATGTATATGTATATATATATGTATATATATGCTTGTATACATATACATATATATATATATATATATATATATATATATATATATATATATATATATATATATATATATATATATATATACACACACATACTGTGAACTTCATTTAGATGCATAAACTAAGAAGTAAAAATTAATTCATATTCAAGTTTCTATTCTGAAGCATTTTAAATGTCAAATTAACGAGTTAATGTTTAGTAACTTACTCACGAAATGACAGACAATCTTTTTGTGTTCACTTGAACACCACTTCTAGAGAAAATCTCTAAGT
Source organism: Octopus bimaculoides (assembly GCF_046866305.1). Classification (NCBI taxonomy): domain Eukaryota; kingdom Metazoa; phylum Mollusca; class Cephalopoda; order Octopoda; family Octopodidae; genus Octopus; species Octopus bimaculoides. Next base: position 40,361,141 of record NC_142934.1, read on the forward strand.
AGAAACTATGTGACATTTACAATTTTAAAATTTACATTGTACATACATACTCACACTCACATGCACACACACCCGCATGCACACACACACAAACACACATACACACACGTCTGTGTGTGTATCTTTCTGTATGTATTACGTTTGTGCGTAAGCGTGTGTTTTTGTCTTTGTTGTGTGTCCGTTTGATTTTCTCTGTTTAAAGAACTATATTTGTAGTTATTTCGATTCATGTTTGATATATTGAAATGTCTGGTTTGTGTTTGCTGTATTTCTCCGGCAAATAGAAGATATACTTGGAAATTTTCACACAGTCATTATTAAATTAAATCAGTTCCATCCTGTCATTGACTCTGGTGGAAATTGCACACGTACGTACATACACCCACACCCACACAATACTCTTTCTCTCATACACAGATAAACGCTCACACACATACATGCATACATTCATGCATATATATATATATATATATATATATATATATATATATATATATATATATATATACACGCACATACATAGGACAATAACTCATTGTTTCTGAAAATACATGCCAAAGAGATGGAAGGTCTGAAGGAAGTCCTTACTTAGTTATGAAATTCTGAAAAGATATTGGGATGGGGTTTGACGAGGATAAGCATTATTATATGGCTGTAAAACAATGTAGTGACATTACTATGAATGTCCGGATTATTTCTCCGATATCGGATGAGAAATACAAATACTTAGAAATGGATGAAAACATTTCCTATGAGGTAACTTGCGACAAGGAGCATGTGACAATCGTCTAACACCAGAATATAAAGAAATGTGGTCCTCAGAATTTTCTGCATTTAATGAACTAAAATGTGTTTGTTGCACCAGTGTTTATGCCAAAAGTTTGGCAGCTCGATTAGACGTTAAAAGAGTTCCAGGCTACTGATATTAGAACACGCAAATGGTTAACCTATTCCAGGAATTTAAACAACAGCCATTAGTCTTTCACTAATTACTTAAAACGAAAGCAAGGCAGTAGATATTAATTATCGATCCAAATAGCCTTTGGATATTCATTATATTTCTTCAACAATATCAATTAACCACCAAAAGTCGAAGTTCTGCCATGTACAACAATGTAATCATCTCGTCAGGAAAAAAAAGAGAAGCAAAACACATTAATAAGCCATTTTAACCGAATGTGACTACCGCGTATATGATGAAGGGGACGCTGGCAAGTTATTTAAAAGAAAAACCGTTAAAAGATTTAACGTCAAAGGCAATTTAGAGAAAGGGAAGGAGGTAACAGAAATAAATGAACAGAAAATTAAGAGTGGAGAAATATAGTGCGATAGATGAGTGGAAATAAAGCTTAAAGGCATGTAAATAGTGATATGAAGTGGAAATGAAATGTAAGAAGAGAGTCAAAAGTCAAATTTTATAGATTGGTAGAAATTACTTATAGGAACTAAAGGTATGTTTTTGCCAATGTTTGCAACGATAGAAACGTTCTTTAAAGGTGTTTATAAGAGAATTCTCCGAGAACAGAATGAGATAGTGTTCTTCGGTACAGAACGGAGAAAAGGATTTACCTTTATCATATGGAAAGTATCTAGATAGAATATTCCATTCCAAGCATTTTAGGTTTATTCTGTTCCTTTAGTAAATTAATTTGGTTTTAAAGGAGAATTGGAAAAGATCCCTGGACAACTTTTTCATCCCCTGGAATTTAAACAAAGACAAACTCCTGGAATTCAAAAGACTATTGAACAGCGTCAAACCTAACATACAATTCACGATGGAATAGAACCAAGAGTATCTACCATTCTTGGATATATTAGTTAATAAACCTAAAAATAGAAACGGACATATTTTACAAAACCACAAACGCCAAACAATATCTACTATTTAATTCCTGCCACCCAAGACACACCAAAACAAACATTCCATTCAACCTTGCAAGAAGGATATGCACCATAGTGCCAGAAAAATATCACAGATGGCAAGAACTCAAAAACACCTTCATTGACAGACACATCCCAGTCCAACTCATAGAAGATGGAATCAGGCGTGCAACACAAATCGACATCAAAGCCTTAAGAAAAGTACAACACAGCAACACATCCACCCCGAAAATACTGCCGTACATATCCACTTACAACCCCAGAAACAACGAAGCCTTCCCCATCATCACCCAAAATCTACCAATAAGGAACTCAAACTAAAGGTAATTTTACACACACATAAGATCATTTACAGCCAGAGACAACCGAAGTCACTAAAAAAGATACTCACAAAGGCAAAATTATTTTCTAAAATAACGGACGCAAAAGTGAAAAAATGTGGTCGACCAAATTGCGCAACATGCCCCATCCTTCTAGAAAGATCAGAATTCCTTTTTAAAGAGAGACAAAAATTCAAAATCAAATCTGACTTTACTCGTGCCTCGGAAAACCTGATTTATACTATAAGATGCCAGGGCTGCCACCAGAATTACATAGAGTCCACAGGATTATCACTCAGAGGTAGATGCACTATGCACCAACAGCAGATTGCATTCCCAGAATACAGAATTATACCCTTTAGTGAACACATTAACAGATGCGCAAAACAACTGCTACCACAATTTGTTATCTTTCCATTTTATCAATGTGCTACTAGAACACCAACACAAGTTAGATTAAATAAGGAAACCTACTTCATTGGAAAATATAAGCCAAAACTTAACCATTTCTAGCATTTTTAAATAGAAAAACTTACCTCATTGAAAAATATAAACCCAAAACTTAACCATTTCAATCATTATTCTATCAGAACCGAATCAAGGTAAATTAACGAAGCCTAATCATTTCCAACATTTTTTATTATCTCCGTTATACAGAAAAAATCCCTGATTACCTCCCCCTGTCTCGACCTCTTCTACATCACACCATAACGAATAGATGACACAACATCAGTAAATAAATTTGAAAAGAAAATGCGAAAAAGTTATTTCTCCCAAAACAATGTCACTATACACACAATTTTATAACATTTTCCTAACATCACGATTTTAATATATTTTTTAACCATAGGCGTAGGAGTGGCTGTGTGGTAAGTTGTTGGCACTCCGACGCTTACGACGTCGAGGGTTCCAGTTGATCCGATCAACGGAGCAGCCTGCTCGTGAAATTAACGTGCAAGAGGCTGAGCACTCCACAGACACGTATACCCTTAACGTAGTTCTCGGGGATATTCAGCATGACACAGTGTGACAAAGCTGACCCTTTGAATTACAGGCACAACAGAAACAGGAAGTAAGAGTGAGAGAAAGTTGTGGTGAAAGAGTACAGCAGGGTTCGCCACCATCCCCTGCCGGAGCCTCGTGGAGCTTTAGGTGTTTTCGCTTAATAAACACTCACAACGCCCGGTCTGGGAATCGAAACCGCGATCCTATGACCGCGAGTCCGCTGCCTTAACCACTGGGCCATTGCGCCTCCACGTGTGGTAAGTAGCTTGCTTACAAACAACATGATTCCGGTTCAGTCTCACTGCGTGGCACCTTGGGCAAATGTTTTCTACTATAGTCTCGGGCCGACCAAAGCCTTATGAGTAGATTTGGTAGACGGAAACTGAAAGAAGCCCGTCATATATATGCATATATATATATATATATATATATATATATATATATATATATATATATATATATATATATATATATATATAGATAGATAGATATATACACACACACCACACATTCACATACGTGTATATACTCATATACACGCATACTTATATATATGTATATATATATATATATATATATATATATATATATATATATATATATATATATATATATATATATACATATAAATTAAGGTACTCAGAAATCTGGATGTTTGTACATTTTCAGATTTTTATTAATGTCACATATTAAATAAAGCGCTTTTCACCTAATCGTGTAGGATTTTCAAATTGTTTTGAGAAGATTTTGCGAGGGTCTCTTTATATAGTTTTATTGAGTGTGTAGGGGTGGAGGGAGAGATATATAGGATAGTAAGAGAGGGTGAGGAAAAGTGAGAGAGAGTGTGTGTGTGTGTGAGTGTGTTTTTTTTCTGTTGGTGTGTGTGTCTGTGTGTGTGCATGTGTGTGTCGATGGGGAAGAGAAAAGAAGAAAATTGGGTTCATAGCTGGTTAGTTCTTTTCAATGATAAGTTTATTTTTAGCCTTTTAAAGGAATGGCAAAAGCAGGTGTGATTGTTTTGAAGAAGTTGTTTTTCAAAAAGAATCTTTGGTGTCATTGTCTAGTAGGAGAGTGTGGGTGCGTTGCGTGTGTGTGTGCGTGTGTGTGTGCGTGCGTGTGTGTCTGTGTGCGTGCGGGTGTGTGTGCCTGTGTATTTGAAAGGTGTGTCAGTGGGAAGAGGAGGGGAGAGGAAGATTCTGTTTACAGTTTACAGTTGGTCAGTTCCTGCTGTGACAAGTACATTCTTGGCCTTTAAAAAAAAAGGAAGAGGCAAAACCAGATGGTATTCTTTGGTATCATTGTCCAATGGTAGAGAGAGTGCGTGTGTGTGTGTGTGTGTGTGTGTGTGTGTGTGTGTGTGTGTGTGTGCGTGTGCGTGCGTGTGTGTGTCTGAAAGGAGTGTAAAAGGGAAGGAAGGAATTGTGATTATATCTATACAGCTGGTTACTTCAAAAAAAGTTAGGAGAGAAATATGAGAACCAACTGGGTTCAATTCTAGTTGGTACAAAAATGTCCCACTATCTGGGTTTCTTGCCGTTTTTTTAGGGTCTGTTGTTCCAAAGTTGAAGATCCTAGATGGGTTGTGATCTTCATGTTTCAGCCATTCAGTTTTGGTGAGAATTTTGCTATGAAGTATTTCTCCATATTTTTCCTGAAGGAGGTATCGTTTCTTGAGCATTTATAGAAGGGAAAGATCTTAAATTTTCCTTCCCCACATGTCCCTAGGTGTTCACTCAGTGGAATTTTCCGTAGTTCCTCCTGTCGGACATGTTGTCGGTGAATTCTGGCTCGTTGACATAAGGAATTTCCAGTTTCACCTATATAATTCTCCTTGCATGTGGTGCGGGTTATGCAGTATATTACATTCTGCGTCTTGCAGTTCATGTCTGCATTTATGTTTAGTTCATATTTTATCTATTTTTCATATATTAATTCCATGAATTCTTTGAAAACAAATTATAAGATTATTTATTCTCTCATTCATATAATACTATTATTTACTGTAACTCCCTATCTAACCTTCATTTACCAATTATTACTCTAATACAATCCACTGCCCACGGGCCAAGGTCTATACCAATATTATTAATTAAATGATATTCAGTCTGTTGAGATGTTTTGGAAGAATAACATCTAATAACCTAAAGATATGTCTTTTCTACTCCTCTGACGAGATTCTGCTCGAAAAAATGTTTTAATTATTGGAATTTAATTCTTTGAGCAAAATAGAAACAGCTGTAAAAGAACATGTTGAATTTTTGTAATTAATAAATTATGTTAATGCTAAGTCTCTATTTCCTGAAGTTTAATTTGAATGTTTATAAATCAAGATTTATACTTATTTTTATGAATATTACTATTCACACACACACACAAAAAGAAAATGATAATAGGCAACAAACCAGTAATTCATTCGATATATTTTGTAACCTTAATGAGGCTATTTAACCTCCCCCCTCTCTCTCTCTCTGTATATATATATATGTATATATATATATATATATATATATATATATATATATATATATATATATATATATATATATATATATATATACATGTCTCTTAAAGGATAGAGCTCAAAATCAATGCATTGAAGATACTTTATTGCAGCAACAATTATAATAACAGAAACAACCACAATAAGCCAAACCTATGCACATTTCAATAGGGTATCCCGGAAAAATAAACCACATCATAAGATGTCTCGTAAAATATTGTAACAAATTACAACATATTACAAATTTCTGGATACTCCATCTCATCAGGGTCGCATTATTGCCATCACCAATACTATTATTAGCAAAACACACACATCATCCAAGAGGGTGAAAGAATAATCGACGGCACGCAACCTACCATCGTTATTTTCTTACAGACTGTAAACAAACCAGTCAACCGAAATCCAGCGACGTACACCGCCCGGTTTACAGCGTAAAAATCCCTTGCCAAAAATTCATCCCCCATGTACATCAAGATTTCCTATCCTGCTAATAATAGTATTGGTGATGGCAATAATGCGACCCTGATGAGATGGAGTATCCAGAAATTTGTAATATGTTGTAATTTGTTACAATATTTTACGAGACATCTTATGATGTGGTTTATTTTTCCGGGATACCCTATTGAAATGTGCATAGGTTTGGCTTATTGTGGTTGTTTCTGTTATTATAATTGTTGCTGCAATAAAGTATCTTCAATGCATTGATTTTGAGCTCTATCCTTTAAGAGACATGTATACATATATATATACAAAAACTCAACTGTGAGTTTTTGGCTAAGACTGTTAACAGATGCTATATATTTTGTAAAATTTGTTTTATAAAAGTATATATTTAATATATATATATATATATATATATATATATATATATATATATATATATATATATATATATATATATAGGTATGTGTGTCTCTGTGTCTATGTTTGTACTCCCACCCATCACCGCTTGACAACCAGTGTTGTCCCCGTATCTAGCGGTTTGGCAAAATAGACTGATAGAATAAGTACTGGGCTCAAGAAATTAGTCCAGGGGTCGATTCGTTCCACTAAAGCCCTTCAAAGCAGTGCCTTAACATGGCCGCAGTCAAAGAAATGACAGAAAAAAAACTACCTTTGGGATCTCAAACCCTTATCTTCATTTTCGACATATGTTTATACTTTTTTCGCTGGTAATGTTTTTATGTTTCTCAATTAAAATTTCACTTCATTTTTAAAGCCCCGATGAAGCTAGAGGATGGTGCACAAGCATTCAATTATGAGTGCATTGCGTGTTATTGCAGAAGCAGTTGTAAGCTAATGAAGTTCATGGCAATTTCTTATTCCCTTTCATTTTTAGGTTTTCATAACTGCTCTGTACTGGAGTGATATAGTATTAGTACCGCTACATCTTAGTAATATAATGATAATTATCATACACAAATCTGAAGGCATTGTCGAAAATAGAAATGCAAAGATCGTATGGGATTTTATGATTCAGTGCGAACACGAGATTGAGAATAGGAAGCCGGACATTGTCTTATTTCAGAAAGAGATCAAACTATACTGGATCATAGACATAGCATGCCCAGCTGACAACAAGGTGTGCGATAAGGAAGAAAGAAAAGTCAAGAGATATGACAGGTTAGCTTGGGAAGTTAAGCAGTTGTGGTCGATGAAAAAGGTAGCAGTAGTAACAATAATTGTCGGAGCCCTGGGAACAGTGAGCAAAAATCTCGAAAAGCACGTGGAACAAATAGGGACTGCAATAAGCGTGGAGCACTTGCAGAAAACAGCATTGCTTGGAACCGCTCGAATATTCCGGAAGGTGCTCGAAAAATAAGAGATGTTACCTTAGTTCACTGGTAGTGAATATCTGACACTGTAATACATCTCCAGCGTTAGATGCTGTGCAAAGGCAATAATAATAATAATAATAATAATAATAATAATAATAATAATAATAATAATAATAATAATGATAATAATAATAATAATAAGACGAAAACAATACCTATTGTCATAGGTGCCCTGGGAATGACAGCGAAACGGGCTGATTACTACCTAGATCAGATTCCAGGAAACCCCAAAATGGCTGAAGTTCAAAAGATAGTGCTCATGGGAACTGCCCATATCCTACGTAAAATACTGTCTATGTGATCTCAAATTTTAAAGCAAACACATAATTTTCTTATGGTTTCTTAAACATTCACTTGAACAAAACTGTACAAATCCAAATATATGGTACCCTTCTAACTTGTTGTCTCTTGAGGTCTCTGGGTGAGACTTGGATCCAACTTGTACAAATGCAAAACAAAAGTCAAACATAAAATAATAATAATAATAATAATATCCTCTGGAACTTCACCATTCAAACTGACAGAAAGATAGACGCAAATAGGCCAGACATCATACTGAAAGACTTCAGACAAAAATCATGCCTCCTCATTGATATGACTGTCCCAATCGATATAAATGTATCTGTCAAGACCTACCAAAAACTGAGCAAATATAAAGATCTTGAAATAGAAATTAGCAAAATGTGGAATCTGAAGACGAAAACAATACCTATTGTCATAGGTGCCCTGGGAATGACAGCGAAACGGGCTGATTACTACCTAGCTCAGATACCAGGAAACCCCAAAATAGCTGAAGTTCAAAAGATAGTGCTCATGGGAACTGCCCATATCCTACGTAAAATACTGTCTATGTGATCTCAAATTTTAAAGCAAACACATAATTTTCTTATGGTTTCTTAAACATTCACTTGAACAAAACTGTACAAATCCAAATATATGGTACCCTAGGCATAACACCTACATGAACTTCTAACTTGTTGTCTCTTGAGGTCTCTGGGTGAGACTTGGATCCAACTTGTACAAATGCAAAACAAAAGTCAAACATAAAATAATAATAATAATAATGATAATAACAAAAACCAATCTAATCTAATAACGTCAATGCAATGAGATAAAGGAAGCTGTGGAAGACTTGGAGGAAGCGATCTTTTAACGAAAATAATCACAAAAACGAAATGTTACTGTCATACAAAGAACAGTTTCTCCTATGCAGTGAAACATGTGCAAAATATAAACGCGAAATAAACACCGGAAGTTTACAGATTATAAAATATAAATGGAACAAAATAGTTAGTACATAAATTGAGTTATGCACTCGAATGTCTACACAATCTTATATAAATTTTTTACCCATAGGACTACACATACATCTCAATGTTTACACATCTCAAAGCTGCCCGCATAGCAAGGTATGAAAAGTGCGTTAGATTCTTCAAGGACAACATGTTCAAAAATAACTCCACATTTTTTTACAGGAATATAGTGAAAATACCAGTTATAGTAAAGTCTGTCCCCTCAAAAGAAGAAGTACAGGAATTTTGGAATACAATTTGGGCAGAAGAAAAAATACACAATGAAATGGCCCCTTGGATTCATAGAATATCTACAGACTTAGACTCCTTAGAGGAGCAAAAGTGGGAAGGTGTCAAAGTAGAAGATATAATATCTGCACTCAGGATGTCAAGCAAATGGAAGTCTCCAGTAAATGATAAAATTCCTAACTTCTGGTTGAATGCCTTCCCAGAGAGTCATGAACTGCTAACAAAACTTTACAACAATGTTTTGCAACAACCTAATATGATTCCCTCTTGGCTAGTTAATGGTGTAACATTCCTACTTCCAAAAAATGAAGAAAAAAATGAACCAAAAAATTATAGATCCATAACCTGCTTAACAACAATGTATAAATTGCTAACATCTGTCTTGATTGAATATACCTATAGTTTTTTAATAGAAAGTGAAATATTCCCTAATGAGCAAAGAGGATGTAAATGTGGGTCGTATGGTTGTAAAGATCAGCTACTCATCAACAAGATTGTCACAAACGACACGAAAACTTGTCAATAGCCTGGATAGACTATAAAATATGCTTTTGATAGACTACCACATAGCTGGATTAAGAAATTTCTGGAAATGTATAAAATAGCACTTTGCGAAACTTCTTGTCTGTAAGTATGAGATCATAGAGAACCACACTGACTTTGAACAGTGGCAATGAATCTCTTAATGCTGTATATGTAAGAATTTCATGTGGCATTTTCCAGGATGACTCTCTATTACCACTCCTCTTTTGTCTAGCCTTAATACTTCTTTCGAAATTGCTCAATGATGTACAGTACGGTTATAAAATGTTTGATAAAAATATAAATCATCTCATTTACACGGGTGATTTAAAGCTCTTTTCAAAAAATGACCAACAACTACACGGCTTACTAGAGATTGTTAAACAATTCAGTGATGACATCAGGATGCAATTTGACCTTGATAAATGTGCAAAAGCTACCTTTATCAAAGGAAAAATGAAAGAAACATCTTACGTTAACCTTGACCGGCAGAATGTCATAAAGGAGTTAGAATCAGCGGAGAGCTACAAATACCTAGAGTTATTTGAAGGGGATGGAATCAAACATTCAGTGATGAAGGAAAGGATGAGAAGAGAAAGTTATCGCAAAGTGAGAACAATATTGAAGACAGAGCTGAATGCAAGAAACAGGATCGAAGCGATCAATACTTTAGCCATACCAATTTCAATATAATTAACTGGTCAATTACTGAAATATGTAATCTTGACAGAAAAATACGAAAATTGTTGACAATGCATAGAATGCACTACCCTAAGGCAGATATAGAACGACTTTATCTGCCAAGAAAAGAGGGAGGCTGTGGACTTTTACAACTGGAAATAACAATGAAGATTGCCACAATTGGCCAAGACACCTACCTGAAAAACTCTGAGGACTGGATGTTAAAACTTGTCTCAAAACATGAAAACAAGAAATCATCATACACAGTGACAAAACAGGTAAAGTGAATTCCAAATACAACATTTTCCAGACTTAGACGTACGAGAAACAAGCACAGAAATAGCTAAGCGTATGAAAACTCGTGCTAAAACTGCTGCCTTAGATATTCTTACTGATAAATGGCAAGAAAAACCTCTCAATGGCAAATACCCAAAGACAGCTAATAATGCCGATGTTGACAAAGCCCTTACCCATCAATGGTTAATGGCGTCTGGCTTAACATCAGAAGCGGAAGGGTTTATCATAGCAAACCAAGATCAATGCCTACCTACAAGAAACTACTCGGCCAACATATTTAAAGAACAACAGTTGCCCAACATGTCGTGTATGTCAACAACAAAATGAAACCATTGATCATGTCTCCATGTGTAGTCTTCTTGCGCCTACAGTGTATCTCAATAGGTTGATAGAGCTGCACAATATATTCACTGGGTAATTTGCAAAAACCTGGATCTGGCCCATGATAAAAGCTGGTGGGAACACAAACCACCTCCAGCGCTTGAAAATGATCACATCTCACTCCTCTGGAACTTCACCATTCAAACTGACAGAGAGATAGGTGCGAATAGGCCAGACATTATAATGAACATTTTCAGAAAAAAGTCATGCCTCCTCATTGATATGGCTGTCCCAATCGATATAAATGTATCTGTCAAGACGTACCAAAAACTGAGGAAGTATAAAGATCTTGAAATAGAAATTGGCAAAATGTGAAATCTGAAGACTAAACCAATACCTGTTGTCATAGGTGCCCTAGGAATGATAGCAAAAGAGGTTGATTGCTACCTAGCTCAGATACCAGGAAACCCCCAAAATGGCAGAAATTCAAAAGATAGATCTCGTGGGATCTGCCCATATCCTACGTAAAATACTGTCTATGTAATCTCCAATTTTTAAACAAACACATAATGTTCTTATGGTTTCTTAAACATTCTCTAGAACAATACTATGTACAAAACCAAATATATGACACCCTAGGCATAACACTGACATGAACTTCTAACTTGTTGTCTCTTGAGGTCTCTGGGTGAGACTTGGATCCAACTTGTACAAATACAAAGCAAAAGTCAAACTGATAATAATAATAATAATCATAATCATAATAACGGTTTCAAATTTTGCTACAGCTTTTGTGGGAAGGGGATGAGTCGATTACATCGACCCCAGTATTCAACTAGTACTTAATTTATCGACCCCGAAAGGATGAAAGGCAAAGTCGACCTCGGCGGAATTTGAACTCAGAACGTAGCGATGGGCGAAGTACCGCTAATCATTTCGTCCGGCGCGCTAAGGGTTCTGCCAGCTCAGCAACTATATAACGCTACTACTACTACTACTACTACTACTACTACTACTACTACTACTACTACTACTACTACTACTACTACTACTACTCATAATAATAATAATGATAATAATAATAATAATAATAATAATAATAATAATAATAATAATAATACTAAAACTGTCCTGATGCCATACCATACACTGGCTGTCATAGTTTCTGATCTTAACTGGTGGGAAGTGTTACTATGTACATGTCTTGTCTTGGTATAAAAGATGGGCTACAGCAATTATTCTGCTCAATACCACAGATTTGCTTGTCAGTTGTTTGACCATAACCAGTTGAGCATGTCCGTAAGTAGCTGACATTATATTTATCTCTGATCACGAGCAGAAGTAGTTGGGGAGCATCATAGTCATGTGTTGAGAAGTATTCTTTGGGGTTTGAATAATTCACTTCTGGAATTTTGTTCAACATCCTTAAACAACCCTTTTTCAGGGACCATTTGATATGAGATCATTCATATCGCACACATATGGTTGTGATGCATGTGCCTGATGTACTCATGTCAGACGAGTAGTAATGATAGGTATGTTGGGCTTCGTGTATTTCTACCCCAGTGTCACTTTGATGGCATGCACTTCTCTCGCACTACTCCCCGATCCTTGATCCAGTAGAATATTTAAACTATGTCAATTGGCTAGAGAGAAGTTAATATCAACGCTCATCACGTATTCATTTCAGCTGAACTCATTGAAGTAGCCTGAAATAACAAGCCCTCTGAAAGGACACTCAGCGCTGTCCTAAGGCCTTAATACACAAACACACTTACAGAAATAAACATATTCAAACACACACACACGCTTACACAGACACAGATATATATATATATATATATATATATATATATATATATATATATATATATATATATATATATATATATACGCAGATACAGTTCTATATTTAAGAGATGAAGAATTATGTACATAATTTACCTTATTAAAATTATTTACATTTGACGGATATTTGTCCTCACCTTGTTTGTTGTTAACACAACGTTTCGGCTGATATAACCACGGGCATATGGCTTAGTGGTTAAGAGCGCGGGCTACGAACCCCAGGATTCCGAGTTTGATTCCAGGCAGTGACCTGAATAATAATAATAATAATAATAATAATAATAATAATAATAATAATAATAATAATATCGAAAAATGAGGATCCAGGCTCGAAATTTCCCCCACGACACCTGATGAAACCTGGAGGGTATATCAGCCGAAACGTTGTGTTAACAACAAACAAGATGAGGATAAATATCCGTCAAACGTAAATAATGTAAATAATGTACATAAGCAGATGTCGTACGTGACTGATAAAGAACCTTACAATGTACTGGGGTTGATTCTAATCGATTAAAACCCTTCATGATCTACTACTAGCCTCAGTGGTTAGATGGAGGCCAATCTGCTACAGAGTTCTCAGGGTCGACATTGAGCATATAAAGATATGTCTGTATAACATAAAAAAAGTTAAGGAGAGTGAAGCTTGGTTTTGTTGTCGCACCGATGTTAATAATATCTGTTGAATACTTTCACATAGTCTTCGTCGTCCGAAGAAGAACAAATAATAATTAAAAGTAGATCAAGCGGATATATATGAAAACGGAGGAAGAGAAGGATTATGAAGCTGAAATTTAATTTCTACTGATTTAGCAACGTATGTATGGGTTATTTCATACTGTCGACAACAGAAATGTTATATAATAAGTAGTATCTATATTTAACATTTACATTCTCTGTATTTCAGGTTACAAAATATTTGTGGAGATAAAAAGGTGTCAAAGCTTAAAGTGTTTCATTCTCTAGTTGTATTTTCTTAAACTGTTAACCTTTAATTATGTTACCCAACGAATGACTACCATCTGACTAATTTCATTGTCGTAATCAACTGCTATGCAGTCTGCAATATGCAATTAACCCCCATCATCTAACATTCCACCATTCGATCACAACTGACAGCCAACTGTAAACATTGGGCAACTCCTCCTCCTCCTCCTCCTCCTCCTCCTCCTCCTCCTCCTCCTCCTCCTCCTCCTCATTCGCCGCCGCCGCCGCCGTTATTCTATATCTCCCCGAACTTGTCCTGTGTCTCTCGTGGTTCGTATAATAAAACTCCGTATTTCATTATCTATCTATCTATCTATCTATCTATCTATCTATCTATCTATCTATCTATCTATCTATCTATTTATCTATCTGTGTGTCTATGTCTGTGTGTATCTCTGTGTGTGTGTCTGTGTGAGTCCGTCTGTCTGCCTGTCAGTCTGTCCATCTACCTGTCTGTCTCTATGTATGCATGTATGTATATATGTATGTATCTATGTATGTATGAATGTATGTATGTATGCATGTATGAATGCATGTAGTTAGGTTGGTAGGTTGATATATAGAGAGGGAGAGGCGAGAGACGTTTTACGTTTCGGTGGAAACATTCAGCTAGTATGAAAAATTTACTTTACTTTTGATTTCGACTCTGCATGACTACCATCTTATAACTTCCTTATTTACTCACACTTCTCTCTTCTGTTTTTGTTGATTTCCCTCTCTCTCTTTTACTCCATTTTCTTTGACTCTTGCTGTCTTTATCTCTCACTTTCTTTCACGATCAATTTTTTTCTAGCATTTGAGAGAAACGATTTCGTTTCTCTTTTTACATCAAATGTGTCCAGTAAGAGCGACATGATATCTCTTGTAAACTCTCTCAGCGGACTTTTACAATGAAGTGGAGAAATTCGGATAAAACACAGACACTTCCGACATGGATTGTACAGTTCAGAGAGACAGATATACCAAACTTACCTCGGGTAAGTCAAACTCACTAACACACACACACACACACACACACACACACACACACACACACACACACACACACACACACACACACACACACACACTACATAGACTTTTATTTTGTACCGTTGTATTGGTGTCAGTCATTGTATGGCAAACGTACTGAGGTAACACTTTCATGTTTCTGTGTGCGTGTATGTAGCTATGTATATGTGTGTGTATCTGTATGTGTATAGAGGTGTATATATACACGCACATATATGTACATCCGTATATGTATGCCTATATATGCATGAATACGTATCTTTGCACATATAATACGTCTCTGTGTGTGTATATATACATAGACTTGTGAAATGTAACTACACGTGTGCCGTTGGCGATTTTTTCTTCTCCATCAATAGACTTTACCTTTTCTCCTCTCCGACGAAGTGCTATACTCAAAACTTCAAGCTCTCTCCTTTCCCCGAGCGTCAAGCTAATACATTTCTTGTGCACGTCCTCACGTTCGTTCTTTTGATTTGTCTTTATTTGAATTGCTTGAATTGACTATATATATATATATATATATATATATATATATATATATATATATATATATATATATATATATAAATACATACACTCTACATTTAAACACATAAGAGATGTCCTTAATAGGACATCTAAACCTCTAGAAGGAGCAGTCAAACTCCAAACCACAAATAGAGATAATTTCGGAGGGAATGAAAAATAAAAACATTTACCATCTATTTCCTGTACCATGGTTTCAAGCTATTTTCAGCAAAATAAAGTAATTTGCTAGGCCAGCTTTCATCAGCAAGAAAGCCAAGATTAACATATAAACATGAGGCAATACATAGAACATACCTCGTGCTTATATGTTATAATTTTTCATATCTACCTCGCATGTGCGGTTTTCTTATCGGCAGTAAATACAAAAAATGTCGATTTTCTTCCAGAAATTATCCAAAAAGTCATTATATCATTATTAATAAATTTCAGGGTAGCAAAAAATAATTTAGAAATTATTTTTGCTACCAGTGGTCTAGCGAGAAGAATAACTACCCAATAGACTATATATTATTTATATAAATACATACAGTGTACATTTAAACACATAAGAGATGTCCATAATAGGACATCTAACCCGCTAGAAGGAACAGTCAAACTCCAAACCACAAATAGGAATAACTTCGGAAGGGAATGAAAAATAAAAACATTTACCATCTATTAAATGTACACTTTATGTATTTATATGAACAATATATATTCTATTGACTAGTGTTTCTTTTCGTTAGACCACTGGTTGCAAAAAGAATTTCTAAATTTTTTTTGCTACCCTGGAATTTATTATTATTATTATTATTATTATTATTATTATTATTATTATTATTATTATTATTATTATTATTATTATTATTATTATTATTAATAATAATAATAATAATAATAACATATATATATATATATATATATATATATATATATATATATATATATTCTATATTTCTATATTTAAGAGATGAGGCATTATGTACATTATTTACATTTGACGGATATTTGTCCTCATCTTGTTTGTTGTTAACACAGCGTTTCGGCTGATATACCCTTCAGCCTTCTTCAGGTGTCTTGGGGGAGATTTCAAACCTGGGTTTTCATTCCTAAGGTATTTTTCGATGATGTTGTTGTTGTTATTATTATTATTATTATTATTATTATTATTATTATTATTATTATTATTATTATTCAGGTCACTGCTTGGAATCGAACTCGGGATCTTGGGGTTAGTAGCCATATGCCCATGGGCAATTATGGAGTGAATTTTAGGGCTTATAAATCTAACATTCTCCTATCCTTCCTTAATACCGGTTCCCATATGCTGTTCATATCTGCACTCGGTCTGCTTAGGAGGTTGTTGTGTCCTAGCATATATGCTGCTTCTTTTAGTTTTCGTATTTTCCAGTGGTGTTCTCTGTCTATTATTTTAACTTTATTCCACAGGGAGAGGTGGTCTCCATTTTTCCATATATGATCAGCTATACCCTATTTATCAATATCTCCTCGTGTTACAGCTTTGCGATGTTTCTGTATCCTTATTTTGAGCGGGCGGCATGTTTTGTCTTTGTATAACCTACCACAGCTGCATGGGATGGAGTACACGCAGTCTTTGGTCATATTCTCTTCTATTGGTGATTTTACTCGAAAGAGATATTTGCGAAGTGTTGTATTACTCTTGAATACTGTCCTGATGTCATATGGGCCACATATCTTTCGTATAACATATGGGAACTGGTACTAAGGAAGGATAGGAAAATATTAGATTTATAAGACCTAAAATTCACTGCATAATTGCCAACGGGCATATAGCGTAGTGGTTAAGAGCGTAGGCTACGAACCCCAATATTCCGAGTTCGATTCCAGGCAGTGACCTGAATAATAATAATAGTAATAATAATAATAACAACAACAACAACATTGAGAGAGAAATGAAGAGCTTTGTATCGTAAACTTTCAGGCTTAGGTATCCATAACTTTGTATGGCAACTTTTCATTGTCTCTGGACGTAGTGTTGCATGCATGCCACCATCTCTGAGCCAAAACTATCATAGCTCGTTATTGAACATTCAAGCGTCCGGCCATCTTGAAAATAGGAAAGATGAAATAAGACAATAAGAAAATAATAAATTCCCATTAGTGTTGTCTGTTTAAGAAATGTTTTCGTCATAACTTCAGTGATACTAAAACTTCTATAATGCCTAGTTAGTTTCCACCCACCCTGTATATATTCATATTTAAGGAATATTACAATGTTATAAAATGCGTGCACACACACACATATATACACACGCACACACACACACACGCATATATTAGAAATATAAAAAATGTCGTATGCAAGGTGATACAATGTTATAATATGCATATAATAGGTGTATATATTTATGTGTGTTTGCTTTATAACATTGTACTTGTCATATTTTCTTTGTTCTATTATTTCCTTTACCTCCTCTAATAGTCCATTTTGCAGCTTATGTTCTGATATTATAAGATTTGATTGAGAATATGCTTTGTGGAGAGGCAAACGAGACTCTAGAAGTAGCCTTAAAATTTGTTTGATGTTCAACGGGAATTATGAATGCAATAAGCAATTAACTTCTTGATATGTCTTGATATGTCTTGATTACAATCCAACTATCAATGAATAGTTACTCAGCCTACTTATACTCCACTGTGATTGACAAATATGAGCTGTAAAATGGCTGTCGTTCTCAAAACTAATTGTAATGCAAATGGATTCACTACAATTAAAATCTGAAGAGTTCCAGTGGGAGATGTGATACGTTGAATGATTGTTTCAATTATACAACGTGTCACATGCTCCACAACAGTAATCACACGCACGCACATACATCTAAGCGTGTATGAGTGTGTGCGTATGTATGGTTGCATATGCGTACGAGGAGGTGCTGTAAAGTTCCTGGCTTTGAGCGTATCGGGAAAAGCCTGGTTGGGGGTCAAAATTCCTGAGTTCTTTTACAGCGCTTAAAAAACCTAAAGGACCACTGCAATAAGTGTGTGAATCTGAGAGGGGAATGTGTTGAATAAAATCATAATTAACTGATTCTTCTATATTTTCTTTTACCTAAAGCCAGGAACATTTCGGCACACCCTCATATATGAGTATGTATATTAAGGAGAAAGAAAAGGAGAGTCCTTGTATAATTCATTTCGACGAAGCCTATATAAGCCTAAATATTGTATAGACGAATACATATTTCCTGTACATTCTATATGCTATTTTACATTTGTTTTTGTTACGTTTCCACTTATGGCAATACTTCTAGCAACTTAACTCGCATTTATTCTTATGACGATGACAATTCGAAATTATCTCATTTAAAATAAATACCATTCTCCCCACGCAAAAAGTAGATTCACATGAACAGTAAAATCATTATGCAAAAATCCCAAATAATACAATATAGTAATAGCAACATAGAAATATGGAAATGATAAAAATATTACACACGCACACGCACCCGCACATACATGTATTATATATATAAATTGTATATATATATATATATATACATATATATATACGTATACATACACAATACATATATATATATACACATATGTATGTATATATATATATATATATATATATATATATATATATATATATATATATATATATATATATATATATATATACATACATATGTGTATATATATATATGTATTGTGTATGTATACGTATATATATATAAATATTTACATACGAACACACTCACACTCACACACACACACATATATATATACATACAATGCATATATATATATATATATATATATATATATATATATATATATATATATATATATATATATATATATATATATATATATATATACTCATCCCGTTTTCATATTTCATTCTCGTAGTCTCTATGATAGCTATTATTTAAGTAAACTGTGTGATTTGGCTGGTATTCCTAGCTCATTGTAACTGCGTAGATTCTGTTTTTGCTGGATCGCTCAGCGTTTCTATAAAGGCAGCATGTCTGAGAGAAAAATCAATGACACATTTGGAAGCACTATCTATAATATTCGTAATATCTTCCAATTTGCTTCTTGGAAACCGAAACTTGAGACATCTAAGGAATGCTTCAATATCATTATCTTTTTTTCACATGAGAGATTTCGGCTACTATCTGCTGATATTCAATTGTAAGATAATAATCTTCAAAATAAGAAATGGTTTAACAATAATTATTTCAGGATAGGCTTTTCTGGATTTATATCTGTATTACCATCCATATGTCAAGACACTAATGCTCATATGTATGCTTGGTATCTATATCTAGCTACACTTATTCACTCATTCCCACACACGCATACACTCACACACACACATAACAACCACACATAAACCAGTTCACACACACACACACATATATATATCCAAATAATGCATCCACACATAAACTAGCACACGCATGAATATATATATATATATATATATATATATATATATATATATATATATATATATATATATATATATATATTTTATTTCCATTTTCCTTTATTGCTGTTCGAAACAGTAAATGTTTTCACTCACGCACGTTTATGGTTTCGCTGAGTGAGTCGACATGAGTTAGAAGTATTGGTTCTGCAGTAACTTAGACATAATGATATTTATTTAGTCAACTGTGATGCTAACGATGGATCTTACAACCGTGGATATTAGGACAAGCAATAATGTCTTTGTTCACATGTGGAACATCATGAGAAACAATAGAGTTATCGACACCTTTAACTATAATTTTCTAATGTTTCATTAGATTATGAAACTATCTACTCTAAAAATAAGAGAGTATAACCATATCAGTTCTTCAGAGTAAATCTTGCTGAAATTGGTTCTGCCTTCCTAGATTTCTGGGTATTTATTTATCCATAACCTCAGTTTTTATAGAATGGAGTCTTCCGAAAAAATAATGCAGTAAGAAGTGAGTATAAGTAGAAAAGAAACACCTCTAACATGAAAATGTATGATATCTGAGTCCAAGTTCCATGGTATATTAGTTTTCTTATCATAATCACTACCCCTTTACTCTATTTCTCTTTGTCTCCCTCCCCCCTCTCTCTCCCTCTGTACGTATATATAGATATATAATATAAATAGTATATATATATGTATATATACATACGTATACGTACATACTTACATGTATACGTATATACATATGCATATGTGGGCATAAGACGTCACAAAACATAAACAACAAAGAATACGAATTACGAGGACATGGAATAAGGACATTTTTTGCAAGGAATAAGGACTTTTTTTCAACGAAAGAAACAAATGGAAAACAAGACAAACAACACAAGGAACGACTCTTCATCAGTTGTCGGATGTTTTTCTAATCCGTATTTCGAGCAATTCACGACAAGATACGGCTTCGATAAAACAGTTGCTCACAGAAAGCAGATTAAAAAAAATTTACGATCTTGCGGAGGGGCAAGATTGGTGACAAAAACAGGACAGTGAAAATAAACAGGAAGGGCTGCTAAGCCTGAAGGAAGTTGTGGTAGCGAACGCGAAAAATCAAGCCTGGACAGGAGACAGAGAACAAATATATATATACGCGTCTTCTGAGAGTGTGGATGAGTTGTATATATATATATATATATATATATATATATATATATATATATATATATATATATATATATATATATATATATGTGTGTATGTATACATCTGTTTATGTATGGTATTGGTTACTTGCATTCATGTACAATTTGTTGCATGGTTCGGTTGTCGACGACTAAATCAGTCAGCTCTTCATGACTTGGCAGTGATGAGAGTTGCTAGAAACTAAATAGAAGAAAAAAACAAAACAAAAATAAAGAGAACTATAAAAAAAATAACCATTGAACCCTTCACATAGTTAACGATTGTCTACCGTTTTCGCGGTGACAAAGAAATACTCAGGATAGCAAAGGAGCGTACTGCAAAACTATCTGGCTTTGATGAATTCTTAGTTCTTGTTAGGGCAATAATCTGGAGGGATGATATTTTGATGTAAAATCTGTGAGTCATTTAGAATCTGGTCGTTCCAGACGATGTTGGACCATTGTGAATAAAGGTGTCCTTGCTGTACAGTCAATGTAATTCTGTGCACTCTTTACTCATGATAGTAAATGTCTCGCACTGAGATCTCTTGAAAATCACACTAATGAAAAATGTCTTCTGCGGCAGTAGGGAGTAGCGGAAGATACAGTCTTTGCCAGCTGGAAGTATGTAGTTAGGGAACTTGGGATATTTGTAGCTTATTTTCTGTTTGGATATATATACTCTCTCTTTTTTACTTGTTTCAGGACTTATTCTTTGTAAGCCTAGTACTTATTCTATCAGGCTTTTTTGCCGAACCTCTCAGTTACGGGGACGTAAACACACCAGCATCTGTTGTCAGGCGATGTTGGGGGACAAACACAGACACACAAACACATATGTATATATACATATGCATATATATACGACGGGCTTCTTTCAGTTTCCGTCTACCAAATCCACTCACAAGGCTTTGGTCGTCCCGAGGCTATAGTAGAAGACACTTGCCCAAGGTGCCATGCAGTGGGACTGAACCCAGAACCATGTGGCTGGTAAGCAAGCTACTTACCACACAGCCGCTCCTGCACCTATATATATACACTTTCTAATGTATCCTTTCTTAATTTGAGATGGTGGGGGTGTGATTTGTGAGTGTTTAGCAGAATGAGCAACAACGTGTCAATTTCCTTTCTCGCCCTTACACATTCTAGTTTATATCTTCAGCATAGGTGGCTGAACGAACAGTCACCTTAAGAGACTGTGTGTTTTGATTTGCTTAACTATAGTTGATAACAGAATGAGAGATTTTCCGCCTACATATATACACACGTACCGACATCAATTCTGACGTGAAGATGTTCCTTTACTTTACGTAATAATTGTTCAAAGTACATGTTGTATATAAAAGACAAGATCAAAGGCCCAATGAATTACTAAAAAATATGGCTAAGAAATTAATGGTATAATATTGAGACATATATTTTGGACAATATTAAAATTAAGGTCCCAAAGCAAATATAGTTCTCAAATGATTCAGGTAAAGATATATCACATCTTGATACTAAATAAACTTTGTATAGCTACGAATACACTCCGTTACTCTGCTGATGGAATGGCATGCCAATACTTAGTCGTCATTGTATTACACTGCATGATATTACATACATTCTTGCGATTCTCTGTCAGTTCGGTTGATAAAAACTATCAACTGATTGACAGAAAAGAGTGTATTTCACACTAAGTATCGATAGAAAATATACCCAATGCTATGGTTTATGGCTTTTCAGTTTTCCCGCTTCGTTGAAAGTTTAACAATAAAAGTTTAGCTCTATCCCGTCTTCAAGACTTTCTG
The DNA here is from genome assembly GCF_046866305.1 of Octopus bimaculoides. Taxonomy (NCBI): domain Eukaryota; kingdom Metazoa; phylum Mollusca; class Cephalopoda; order Octopoda; family Octopodidae; genus Octopus; species Octopus bimaculoides. Next base: position 40,383,830 of record NC_142934.1, read on the forward strand.
GAATTGGATCGTTAATATCAAGTCAGATGTGACAGAATTTAGTAGCTGAAGGGACCAACCCACAAGGAATCAATCCCTGTTGTTTTTCTTTCTCTCAATTGATCGTCTAAATGAAAATCTTAATCTTTTCAAATATTGCAGGCCCAACGACTTATCGATAGAGAGGATCATGTTCTGAGATACTCTTGAAGGCTTAAACAGTTCTCGGTACATTGTTCTACTTTCTTCTACCTCACATCAGCAATCTAGCAGGTTTAAACTGTTTTGGATTTGGTCTATATAATTGGTTTTTGATCCCACAATACAAGCCTCATCGAGCAAACTAATCAAAAGGAAGGCGTTGTTTTATCTCCAGTTAGCCTCGAACGAGGTGATCTATGATGAAAGGGAGAGTGTTGCTTAGTTCCATACCAGCACTGCCAAACAATGATTTTTAAAGAAAAGAAACTTGTTCTTCACCCACAAGCACCCTTTGATCGAGCAAGCCTATTCCATCAAGGAAAATGCCTTGTTTCTTTCAGATCTTGGATTACATTATCCAGTTATTCCCCTCATTTCTAAAGAGAGTATTGAGTAATTTGTAAAACATTTAGTTGTTATTTCTATTAACTTGAGAAACTATTCCTTATAGTAACATTCTAATTTAGTAGTTACGCAGTTGACAGGTATACTTAAAATGTAATTTGCTCTGCTTCTTTCACAAGATCTGCAATGAAAAATCACATCTTCTCCACTTCTTACACTATTTATTATGACTTAATTTGTTATATTCTATCTTTTGTGTTTATTAATTACTCTATATATGTAATGAATGACTGAGAGACACATTTAACTCGTTCATGTATGCACTCAGATTTACACATACATAGGCATAATCACAGACATACACATATAGAAACACAGACACACAGGCGGACACTCTACACACACACACACACACACACACACACACACACACACACACACACACACACACACACACACACACACACGCACACACACACGCACGCACACACACATACACACACACACACACACACACATACAAACACACACATGCGTGCGAATATACTGAAATTAAATGTAAACAATGTTTAGATTCCTTAACGTCAGAATATGGCATTTAGCTGAATATTCAGAATTATTAGAAAATGTTTGTAAAGACTGTTACGTGAGACTGTACTGTATATTTAATCATCTCTTTCTTTCTCTCTTTCCTTCTCTCTCCTCTACAGAGAAAGAGGGAGAAAGAGAGAGAGAGAGTTAAAGCGAGAGAAAGAAAGAAAGGGAGTTAGAGGAAGGCGAATACATATGTATGTATATGTATATGCAGTACAATCTCACTTGGCAGTCTTATATTCATTAATATTTCTATAGAAAAGGCATAAATGTTATATATATATATATATATATATATATATATATATGTATACACACACATATATGTACATATGTGTGTATAGACAAACACACACGCACACACAGACACACACACACATATATTGTTGAGCAATACATTACTTGTTATGGCATAAAATGTTACCGTCTGTTTCATGCTAACTACTGCACTTGGCCATATGGACGACTCTTCTGATAAGCTGACCGGATGCGCTAACGTCATTTATACTGGAGGTATTTTGTTCTATTTGGATGGTTTTTGGTAAAGAGACCTAGATAGAAACACAATCGTACTTGACTATGTTACTAAATACCGAACTGGTACTTTCTGGCATTTTTAGAGACTGAAGCTAAACAGCTGATACACACTTTGGTAAATAATTGATATGTGAAATTTGTAAAAAGTAAAACTTTTATAAAGTTCATAATGTAATCATGTGATACGATCGAATTCAATTTCTTTCGGGGAGAAAAACACAAACATAAAGCTTTTAAAAGCAGATGTATATTCAATTAAGAGGTTATGAATTATGTTTTCTAAAACTGCTATTTCCCTGATTTAGCCATAGGTATTCCTTTGTGAAATGAATGATTATTCTTTTGAATCCTTGATTAAAAGAAACCTTTTATTGGAGATCATTAGGACAATATGCATCAACTTCAATTCACCAAAGAGGATTATTACTGGGAGCAACATAGCCCAACAATACGACAACAGCAGGAATACTGACAATGTCACTAGCAATAGGGAAAAAAGTAAAAATATAAAAATACAGCTGGCAACCATCTTGCCGTTGAATCACATTAAAATAAGACAGAAATCATACATATAACAATTTCTCGGAGTTATGAAATCTTAATAGTCATGATTGAGATAAAAAAATTAAAATAATTAATGTAGTTTCTTCCTTTAGTTATATGGATACAACGAAAGAAACTTCATCGCCAATTAAATCATTTCAATGGAAAACAATTACATCAACAGGCATTTATTTAATGAGAGAGATCGTTACTGACAGTAACATTAGCTATGAAAGAAATTGATCAACATCCACCATATTTGCCACAAATGGGCGGAAGAGCTGCCATAACAAGCCAATACAATTAGTAAAAGTATTGACAGATTATAGGGATCCAGAAGTATTAATTAAAATTAAGTCACATTGAGAAGAAAAATCATTATCTTATCAACTAATTCTAGTGAAGACTGTTAGGGGAGATAAACACAGTATTTAAATGTAATAATAGTGGTAGTAGTAGCAGCAGCAACTGCAATAACAGCTGAAATAGCAGAAGTAGCAGCAACAGTAGTAGAAATAGTAGTAGAAATAGTAGTAGTAATAGTAGTAGTAGTAGTAGTAGTAGTAGTAGTAGTAGTAGTAGTAGTAGTAGTAGTAGTATGGGAGAACGCATACTAGTATTTAACTGAATTAAAATAAAATTATAAATAGAATGAAGTGGGAAAGGTGAGTGAGTTTTTCAGCTTGAGGCAAGAACTCGGGGCATATTTCAATCTTATTTAATCTCATCGGCCAAACATCTTTTAATTTAATCTGTGAGTCACACTGCCATCCGCCACCGATCTATGAGCGCTACCCTCACGAAGAGGCGCTTCATACATTGGAAATATAAAACTATAACATTTGTAAGGCTGAAAATTTTAAGAACCTATTTCCAAAGGTAAGATAATAAGTTACCTGACATTTCCCCGCATACAGAGTATGAACTTCGAGAAACACGTAAGAGCGTAACAATTGTATGGCTGATCGTCTATAACGCTTATTTGCAAAGTTTCTATTTATAAACTGTGTGAAAGTTTTGCCTGAAGTCATATTTGCAGAAGTACCATTTACTAAATGTCGGAGTTAAGGAAAACAAGTAGCCCAGTAATCTTTTACTGTTGGATTTCTGGAGAGCATATATGTAAAAGTACAATTAAAAAAACTTATCAGAGCATTAAAAAAAAAATCTGTTTATAGTCTGCGGATAGTACTTGCAAATGTACAATTACTTAAGTGGAGGCGCAATGGCCCAGTGGTTAGGGCAGTAGACTCGCGGCCATAGGATCGCGGTTTCGATTCCCAGACCGGGCGTTGTGCGTGTTTATTGAGCGAAAACACTTAAAGTTCCACAAGGCTCCGGCAGGGGATGGTGGCGAACCCTGCTGTACTCTTTCACCACAACTTTCTCTCACTCTTACTTCTTGTTTCTGTTATGCCTGTAATTCAAAGGGTCAGCCTTGTCACACCGTGTCACGCTGAATATCCCCGAGAACTACGTTAAGGGTACACGTGTCTGTGGAGTGCTCAGTCACTTGCACATTAATTTCATGAGCAGGCTGTTCCGTTGATCGGATCAACTGGAACCCTCGATGTCGTAAGCGACGGAGTGCCAAAAACACCAACCATTACTTAGCAAACTATCTGACCTTTTGTCCTCAGGTAGAGCAATATCTTACACCAGATTAAGAAACACGCTAACTTTTGAATGGTCGAAGTTCATGAAATCTTATTTGCAAAGTTAGCTACAAAACAAGGAGCTTAAGCATTATATGGCTGCAAGTCTGCAAATCTTATTTGTAAGATTGCAATGTTGAAGACACGACCTGATTGTGTTTCCTAATATAGATTGGGATCATAATGGGAAAACAAGAAATGTTGTAACGTCCGAATTTATTGAGCTATTATCTAAAATGGTTGCCTTTATTGAACAAACTATTTGCGCATTTCTTTTCATGTATAGCGAGATATCATCTAAAAAATAAACAAAATAAAAATGTAACCATTGTATACCTGAAAGTCCCGAGATTTTTGCAATAGTATAAATACTGTATAAACCATTTCTTAATTTTTCCTATGTAGAGAATAATTTACTACGGAAACGAATTACCTCATTACTAGTGTAGAGATGAACATCTGGAAATCGTCTTTGAAGATTTCCCATTATTGAACAGATTATCTGAGAATTTTAACTTATGTAGAACGATGTGATACTCCGAAAAAAAAATTTAACCTTTGCATAGCTGAAATACTGGCGATCCAATTTGCTATGGTATCTTTATCGGACAGTCTGATAGCTTTCTCACATTTAATGCAAAATCTCGCTCCGGAAACAATAGAGCTTATAATTTTTGTACATCTGAAACTGTAGAGATCTTATTTGCAATGTTAACATTACTGGAGTAAATATATAGACTTTTTATTCGCGAAAAACGAAATCATACTTCGCAAATAAAAAGAAAAACACGCTGTTAGATTTATGGAGATGACATTTTTCAAACAATATTTGTAAAGGTACCATTTGTGAAAAAATCCTTTGACAGTTTTTCTCCGTGAAATGCAACGCTGTCTTCGAAAAACAAGAAAACATTTGTACGGCTGAAATATTGGACATTATGTGACAATATATCATAACACACTATCAGCGTTTTCCCTCTTATGGTTTAAAATCTTATCCCAGAAGCGTAGAACACTTTAACAGCTACTCGCTTGAAAGTATGGAGATAAGTTGCAAATATACCACTATTGCTCATATCAATTGAGTGCTTTTATTAATTTTGAGGTAAATCATTCCCGTGAAACAAAAATGTCCAGAAATCTGTATGGCCATTATTGAATAAACTATTCATGCGCTTACTTTCATATAAGGTAAGATCTTCCTTTCAATAAAAAGAAACCGCCAAACTCTGAAGATTTTCAAGTCAGGGGATCTTATTTGCAACGGTTCCATTGTTGACTAAACTGAATGTTATTTATACTGAAATCTTGTAGAATTTGTACAGCCTATACGTTTTGGAGTTTACTTGTATGGGTTAAATTACGGAATACTCTATCAGAGTGTTTTTCTTCATGTAAAGATATATCTTACTCTAAAAAAAAAAAAAAAAAATGAAAACATAGCAAATGAACGGTTGAAATTCTAGCGATACCAAGCTGGCAGAAGCGTTGGCACGCCGGACAAAATGCTTAGTGGTATCTCTTCCGGCTGTTTACATTCTGAGTTTAAATGCCACCGAGGTTGACTTTACCTTTCATCCCTATGGAGGTCGATAAAATAAGTACTAGTTGAGCATTGGGGTCGATGTAACCAACTAATTCTTCCGTTTAAAAATTTAAGCCTTGTGGCTATAGTGAGAAAGATATTTGCAAATTATAATTTTGCAAATATAATTTTGAAATTGCATTAATTAAAGTAAAATCTTGCTCTGGAAAGTAATCCTACATCATTTCTTCGACTGGAAGCTTAGCTACTTCATTTGTCAATGTGAACTTTTGAAAAACTGTCTAACCGCTTTTCTAATGTAGACCTAAATCTTACTCTGGAATCAAGAAACCGTGCAAACTCTGTACGGTTGAGAGATTGCAAACTTAATTTGCAATAGTATCATTATTCAGCAAATAAACATATTTTTTGTCATTGTGTAGACCATAATCTTACACTGGAAACATAAAATACTGTGACATTTGTTATTCTAGAAATTTCACATCTTATTTGCAACTGTACAGTTACCGAGCAAATTATTTTTTAATTTTTCTTTTCACAGTGCAAAATGTTGCTCAAGTAAGAAGGAAACAATTAACGTTTGGGCGAGTAAAAGACTAGAAATCTTATATTATAAAGCAAACTTTGTTTACTTTCATCATAAGTTGAATTTATTCCATAATGTATGATTACTGAAAAAAATATCTGCATTCTTTTCTTCTATCGTGCGAATGATTGTTGAGGTAACAAAGAATCCTCTAACGTTTTTAAGAGTGAAAGGCAGGATTACTTATTTGGGAAGTTACAATTAGAGAAAAGATCTCTACGTTTGGTTTTAATCCAGTGTAAAATCATATTCGGGATACAGAAAAGCCCAATCACTCTCGGACGGCTGAATGCTTGGAGCTGTTGTGGAACAAACTGCACCTGTGACGTCGCAACTCATTTCCGCAGCTGAGTGAACTGGAGTAACGTGAAATTAAGTGGCTTGCTCAAGAACACAACGCACGGCCCGGTCCGGAATTCGAACTCACAACCTCACGGTCGTAAGTTCGACGCTCCAACCGCTGAGCCGACTGAAGGCGAAGCTATGTGGAGGCAAGCTTCTTACCACAAAGCTACATCTATGCCTGTATGTCTATTAATTCGATGATTCTTTCATCTATTATTATTATTATGATTTGCTTTTTAATTGGTATTTTTTGTTGTATATAATTTTACGATATTTTTCAATATAAATCTTCCTGTTTTGATATTTCTACTTTTAATGTGCTTTTAACTTTTTAATTATTCTATTTAATTGTTCGGTCATTGTGCGCGCGCACTATACACCCATAAACACACATGTATATAGTAATTTCGTCTTGCCTGACTTGGGAATTTTCTAGCTGATAAACTAGTTGGAAAGTAGGGATGTTACACAATGATCAGGGATGGTGTGTGTCAAAGCTATTTTAAATTACTCAGATACTGTTTTGTTTTAGCTTCAATGTTTTGCTTTATTAACTTGGTTTTTCACTTCAGTATGGAGAGTTTCCAGTGTTCGTGGTACTTAATTGTAGATTTTTATGCATATACACACACACGCGTACGCTCGCACACACACACACACACACACACACACACACACACACACACACACACACACACACACACACACACACACACACACACGCACACACGCACGCACACACACACACACACACACACACACACACACACACACATACCCGTGTAAGCACATAAATGCGAAACAAGGTGGAATGAATAAATAGTACTCGAATACCAGAGGTAGAGTAATGTGCTTTATTAAAAAGCAGCAAAAATATCAGAAAAACTGTTACTCAGAGTTTCACGTTCCCGTTCGTCGGGCAGTTTTGCTTAGAATGGAATAAAAACAAGGTTATATGCAAAAATATGCAATTAGTTTGATAAATACACATTTGAAAATGGTTTTATTTCATTGGTCCTTTCAACTAACGGTCTTTTCAATAACCGGTTGCATGCAATAACAAATTGCGGTATAAAATCATATTATTATAAAAATCGGAGATAATAAGAGTGAAAAAACTACAGAAGGCTTGTGTTATATGGTTAAAGTATATATTTAAATTATGTCAGAAAAATGTTAGAAAAATGTTATAAAATCTTTTTGGTATATAAACATCGTATTTTGAGAAATAACCGGTTTCGTGTTGTCTTTTCAAATTTCTCTACTTCATTGTAACGTGTTCGCTCCAGTCTGAAAAAGAAGAGTTATATATATATATATATATATATATATATATATATATATATATATATATATATATATATATATATATATATATATATGTATATGTATATAAATATATATATATACACATACATATATACGCGCACACACATACATATACATACCCACAATACATAAATGCACATAAATATATATAGAGATACCTTTACATCAAGATAAATATATATATATCATAACGTGTGTACGCAAACAATTTAAAAAACTGTCTGGTGTATATAATAATAAAATGTTAAAATAAGGAAATTGCACATTAATTTGATATAACATAATTAAATATGTGTGTAAACAATATAAATAAAAATAAACAATAAAAATAAACTCCGGCGAAGCTTAAGCTTAAATTTGTAAAACAGTCGAAAGCTTTCTTAAAAGTGAAGTCGAAATATGCACTAGCATTGCAATGCAAAATTACTATAACGTATCAAGTCAAATTCAAATGCGGCAGTCAAGATTTTCCGAAAGTCAAAACATTTTACCCATACCGTATATTATCGGTTGATATTTTAAACTTCGCGGCGTGCCTCCAGGAATTTAAGAGCTCGCGCCTCTGGTTCAAAGCATTTTTATCCCGGAACAGGATGAAAATCTTATCTTTTCTTTCTCTTCTTTCGCCTGTAAAAACTAACTTGTATAAGCATACGCCAGGGGATTTTGTGCGCGAGCGTGTGTTCGAGCATACATATATATGCATTTGTATATATATTTATGTCTTGCCTGTATATGTCTGTATATGTATGTAGCCATGTACCTGCGTCTGTATGTTTAGTGTATATATGCATAATATAGATGGTTTGGTATGTGTATATACTGCTAAATGTATATGTAATCTAGCGTGAAAAATCTTTAAACGAATATATATATTAATTTATTAATTGATTAATATTTTACAGTTAATTATTTACCCTGGGTATTCAGGCCTTGTCCTTCTTTATAAGCTATTTTGACGTAAGCTTAAATAATAAACCGCGATAGGTGAGCCGCGATAGCTGAACCACGATATTGCGATGAATTACTGCATATGTATCTTTATATATATATGAATATAGATATATACATATGCGTGTGTGTATGTGTGTGATTGTATATATATATATATATATATGTATATATATATATATATATATATATATATATATATATATATATATATATATATATATATATATATATATATATATGTGTGTGTGTGTGTGTATGTGTATGCATATATACGTATACATATATATCTATGCAAATGTGTATGCATATATGTACTTTTAAAAATTATTTTTATAATTTGTATATATTCATTTTATTATAAATACACAACAACACCAAGCCAGTCATCAGATACAAACCCCATTGAGCCCCTCTGGGACACAATGGACAGAACACTTCATAAAAAGAACAAGAAAGCATCTTCAAAGCCAAATCTTCTGAGATTACTGCATGAAACTTGGCAAGAAATTTTGCCAAAGAATATTTATCTGATCAGTAACATTCCTTGCATTGAAAAATGCAAATGGCACGTCTACTAAATATTAAATAGACACATTATAACAATTAATAAATAATTTGAACGTATGATTTAAGATTTAATAAATTTTAATGATTATAAGGGTGTACCTGTATACATGTCTGCGCGCAGGTACATACCTTTGAGGTAAATCAGAAACGAACTCTAACTGCATATGAAAGAAATCAGATTCAAATATTTTCTTAGTGGTAAAGACTACTCGTTCGCGTGCTCATGTTTGTGTGTGCGTATGCTATTGTAAACTTTGGGAATGTGTGAGAGTGTGTGTATGTGTTTGTGTGTGTGTGTGTGTGTGTGTGTGTGTGTGTGTGTGCATGTGTAAGAAATTACAGCTCAAGAGAAACAGAGTATAAAGGACTAGAGAAATGTAGCGAATACTAGAAAATGCAATTAGAATATATTTCGTAGTGAGGTGAAAACTATCTTTAGAATTTGAGATTGTGTTGAACTATCAGAAGCGTGTGAATATGGCATTGAAATTAGTTTGGGCTTGGTATATGCATATATTTTTAGAGATTAAGATATACTATAATGTGCTACACTTCATATATTTATACGCTTTGTGCATTTTTTAAGAATAGTGCAAGCACACATACACACACACGCACACATACACACATACACACACACACACACTCACACACGCACATCAATTTTAAAGTTTAGAAACTAATGTATAACAAGAAGGAGTGTATAGCAGTAATTAGTTTACCTCCAAATTTTCATTTATTTGTCATATATATTAACCGTTTTAATTAGCAAAACGTTATTGTTTTTCAAACTCCAGTATAACTCATATGATTGAACACGGAGTAATTTTTGTTGAGGAATTAAATAACTGTTGCTCTTAAATAATTCTAATCTGATTCCTTGGAACATATTAATTTGATTTTTGATTCTTTAAGAAATATCAATTCATAGACTTCATATTTTTAATTTAATCTATATTATCTTAATTCAAGCCTGAAAGGACTTTTTGTACTCTATGAATTGAGTTATATAGAAATGATTATGGATACAACTTTGAGAAAACCTCTTCTTGAACGTAGTGTGTTAATTAGATCAAAATTGTGAGCTTTTCTCAACTCAATGTAAAAGGACAAAATGTAGTCTTTAAATTATTAATTCAAGTGTATTAAAATGTTTTCTTCAAAGAAACAACTTCTAAATGTGTTAAATAATTCACCTACAATGTCTGATATTGAACCAAAAATCGAATATGTATATTTAGACAATAGCATAATTTGATTCGTCAGAAATGTATAAACTAATTTAGCTGATTTTTTAAATACTTTCTAAACATATCACATTTTTTTCTCTTCTACACATTTCTTTCTTTGTCTTCTTTTTCTTCTTCATTTTATTTTACTCCTTCGCTTTTTCCCTCATCCTATTCACATCGATTACTTCTTTTCACCCTCATTATATATATTTTGTTGCTTTTAATATTCTTTTATTTTTTGGTGTACAAATATGATTGCACAAAATAAGTTTTTATGTGATCTATGTGATATTGCGATAAATCATAACTGTACACTCTATATTTCTACTGTATTGAGTTCATTGTTAAATTGTTGGTTTCCTAATCGTGCTAGTCGATGAACGCAGCAAACACATACAAAGAATGCAAACACGCACGCACGCACGCACGCACGTACACACACACACATGTACTCGTAGAAATATGCCTATGATATGATAGAAATATTAAATTGTTTTTCTCCTCACAGTAGAGAGAATGCATTCAGAAGGTTATATGAACTTATATCTGGTTGTTTACAAAGATAAATCTTATTCTACTGGCCTGCAGATATTCTGAATGGATGTCAAAATTTCTCTCAAGAAGCCTTGTACGTAAAAGCGGGCATGTATATGCAGTCTAATACGCACATAACAGTGTATGCGCATATGTGTACATGTGTGTGTATATGTATGCGTGTTCTGTATTTTTATAACGCGGGCACACTTTGTTTACAAAATCTGTATTACTGATTTTCTATACAAGGAGAATTCAACATACTTGTTATCTATTTATATATTTTGTCGCCATACTGCTTTTTTTTATCTTCATTTTATCTTGTTTATCTATTTCATAAAAATCTCCATCGCCGCTGGCTTCCATCTTTTCCCCTTGTATTTTCTCTCTCTCAGTTAAACCATGTCTTTTGATTTCATTCTTGTAAACCATAACTCAAACTTTTACTTCCTTAGTCTAACAATATATCTCTGTGTATGCATATACATTAATATACAGGTAAATATACATACATACATACATACATACATACATACATATATATACATACATACACACGTACATACATACATACATGCATACATATATATTTCTATGTATATACATACATATTGAAACACGTATATATACACACACACACACATCTGTATAAAGTAAATCCCCCCAAAAAAGAACAAGCACAAAAAACACAACAACGCGAGGACGTGGTACATGTAGAGTATTAGCAGACGCTCAGAGAAAGAAAGAAAGATGGATTAACGGTTCGAGCAAAGCTCTTCTTCAGAAACAGAGGAAAGTCCAATAGAAAGGAAGACAGAGGAAGAAAATCGCCAACGATTTACATGTGGTACATTATCTGTATATTTGTATATAATATACATATAAACATATACACTTGCACTTTCACATATGCAATCATACTAAACAAAAAATATGTATGCTAATATATCCCGATATATATATATATATGTCCAAAGTTTTTAATTTTTACATTTAAGAAAGAGACTTGACGCCAATATCCATATCATTGATATGGATATTGGCGTCAAGTCTCTTTCTTAAATGTAAAAATATAAAACTTTGGATATATAAACAAGGAGAACGATCCCTAAGGAGTCTAATTTAGATTTTTTTGCGGTGAAATCTCCTGCTATATTGGTAACGATTACGTAGTTTACTTTGAAAAATTATATATATATATATATATATATATATATATATATATATATATATATATATATATATATATATATATATATATAATTACTTCTCTATATATTTAGAAATTTATGCATCTACAATTTGACAATCTATCTATCTATCTATCTATCTATCTATCTATCTATCTATCTATCTATCTATCTATCTATCTATCTGTCTGTCTGTCTGTCTGTCTGTCTACATATGTACTGATGTACAGATAAATATACTTGTCAATAAAATTCCAGCATTGTCTGATTTTTACGTTTTATTTTTATATCCTTTCTTTACTATTTTACAACATTACAATAACAATCAAGTACTTTCACGCTTTCCGTAATCTTCAGGTTTCTCTAATTTCATTATTTACCGACAGTTGGGATTCAAAAGTGACAACTATAGTCAAATGACTGGATTTTTTCACTAAATACATTCCGCCAGGCTGCAGTATCCTGAATCTTATGAACAGTATTTCAGCCAATCAACGTGTGGCTTAGCCGTCACGGTTTCCTAAATACGCCAACACAGCTGACATTGACTGCACTTATTCATATGAACAACGCAATCAGTCAAAGGCATCTGTAAAGGATTCAGAAACATTTCGAGGTTGAAAAACATCTGATATTATTAACAATATTCTTGCCTCAAATAATTTTAAATGAACTTAATATTACTGTTATTATATTAATATTACTTTTAAAATGCATATAGTTATTTTTTCCTTTAGTAAAATTACATTTAAATGAATAATGATTAAAATGTTTCTATCAATAAGCGTTGTTGATGTCTACTGGGTAGACGCGCTACCAAACCGTGGTATCTCAACCGCACGCTGGTTGATTAAAACACTGTTCGAAAGAATCAACTAGTTGGAAACTGCTGCTTGGTATTTAAAGGAAAAATTGATAATAAAAGTTCTTGTGTTATTGTAATCTGTGATGTAGTAAAATTGTGAAAATCAGATTATCTTTTTCATTGACGAATATGTATACATACATGATAGCTGAAAACTCGTGTTCTAGTATTGACATCGCCTGAACGAAAGTCCTACGCATGGGAAGGCTACGACCAGCCATTTTTGTAATAGGTCTTCCTTCTTTTTTTTTCAAGCGATGCCTTTTTTATAGTAGGGATAGAATTTGCACAATCCAACCCCACTCTCTGAACATGGGACAACATATATTCGAAAAGAAGAATTAGTCTACATCATCGAATTGTCAGTGTCGCAGGTTTTCACTCAGAGTTTCCTCTCTCCTAGGGAGATGTTGTGACAAAAACAGAGGGGCCTCCCACTCCCAGTGGGCCAACCGCGAGTCTGGACACCAATTCAGGTATTTCCACGTCTCTGCGGATACATACATACGCATGTACACGTTGGATGGCCGTTGACTGCCCACGATCTTTTCCGTCCATTCATTGTCCCACAGGATGTCCAGCAATCACCTTCCACACCAAGCCAGCTTGATGAGGTTGCTAGTTTAGTCGCAGACGATCCGACCATGCAACAGGTTGTATTGGGTTACATGTTACAAGTAGCACCCGAGCGCGATCTGACATACATACATACATACATACATACATACATACATACATACATACATGCATGCGCGCTTGCGTGCATGCGTATGTATGTAATTATATATATCTGCTTCCTTTATTTTGACATTATCAATAAACTTTCCTACTTTAGGCACAAGACCAGAAATTTTGGCGGATTGGGTCAGTCGATTAGATCGACCCCAGTACGCAACTGGTACTTAATTTATCCACGAGGTCGACTTTGCCTTTCATCCTTTCGGGCGTGGATAAATTAAGTGCCAGATGCGTACTGGGGTCGATCTAATCGACTGGCCCCCTCCGCCAAAATTTCGGGCCTTGTGCATAGAGTAGGAAAGATTATTGATAATGTCAAAATAAAGGAAGCAGATATAATACCAGCCATTGATGAACTGAGCTAAAATTCAGCCACGGGCCCTGATGGATTCCTAGCAGTCATCCTAAAGAAATGCAAAGGGGCTCTAGCAAGATCACTAACGATTCTCTTCCAGAGCTTCCTCGCAACTGCTAGACTTCCCAAAATGTTAAAGGAAGGCATGTGTCCGATCCATAATGGAGGTAACAGAGAGTGTGCTAAAAATTATAGACCCATCTCTCTAACCTCCTATCTCAGCAAAATCATGGAACGCATTGTCAAGAGGAAGCTGGTTGAGTTCGTGGAAGTTAAGGACTTGCTCCCTAACACTCAGTATGGTTCCGATAAGAAAGAAGCAGCTTTATACAGCTTTTGCAGCATTATGACTTGACGTTGAAGCACTTAAGGAATCGCTCAAACGTGGATGTGATACATCTTGATTTTGCAAAGGCATGAGATGATATGTGACAGGCTACGGAGACTCGGCATAGTCGGAAACCTGGAAGAGCTGTTGTACGATTAATTAAAAGACAGAAGCCAGGCTGTGACAGCCAATGTAACACTCTCCAAGGGGACAGTAATAGAGAGTTGAGTGCTTCAGTGAACTGTATTGAGGCCGCTACTGTTCATGGTAGCTCTTTCAGACATGCCAACAGTTTCACAGACAGCCACACTTACTAGCTATGCCAATGACACAAAGGCAGTACAAGCGGTCAAGGAAACTTCTGATGCCAATCTTCTACAGAAAGACCTAGATGCTATGTATAAATGGACTGAGGCAACATGTTATTTAATGTAGATAAATTCCAAGTATTCCGCTATCATCTTATATGGAGATTGATATCAAAACGATGCCTGTTTCACGTACACATTACCATGATGGTGACAATGGTCGGGTGGATTCTGAGAACCACCAAAACAAGGGAGCAGGAAACTATGTTGGTTCTATGGAGGACATTTGTACTCAGCCGTCTGGACTACTGCCCTCAAGTGTGGTTACCCTACAGTGTCAAATTAATAGCAGAACTTGAAACAGTTCAGTAGTGCTGCACCAGAAAGATTACATTAATGGAACAGCTGAGCTACTGGGAGAGACTGAAAGAGCTACCACTTTACTCCCTGGAACGAAGACAGGAGAGGTATGTAATGATATATGTATGGAAGATCCTGGAGGGGCTGGCACCACACTTTGGTATCGAGAGTTATACCAGCACCTAAACTGGACGCCACCGCACTGTTCCAAAGCTCCCAGCTATCCCATCTAGAGTGAGGACCATGTACTGCAATAGATTTGCATTCAAGGGCCCATAGCTGTTTAACGTCTTGCCAAAACATCTGAGGGACCTTCAATGAGTAGGGATGGATGTTTTCAAGAAACAACTTGATCCCCTACTAGCCTAGGTCCCAGATGAATCTATATCAAGGTAGGAAACTCAAAAGAGAGCAGCAGTGTTGTACACCTTCATTTACCAAAAGCCAGTCATATATATATATATATATATATATATATATATATATATATATATATATATATATATATATATATATACACACACACATATATATATATATATATACACACATATATATATATATATATATATATATATATATATATATATATATATATATATATATATATATATATATATAATCTCTTGACTCACCAAAAGTGATAAATTACAGGACTCTACAAATGTTGAGTATTCTTTAATATATTATAACTGAGAGGCTCTGATTTCCACTATTCTGAGTTCCTTATTTCCCCTCATCAGCTGATAAACTAAACCTGTATTGTATTGAGTATCCACTGTCTGAATATTTGGGGGAAATATGACATAAAATTTGGAAGGAACGCTTATCCTTACGTCCATGAACGACACGTGCAGAAATGGCTGCTTCAGGATCACGCTTTTGATTTCATTTCTGGTTCTCGTGGTACTGGAAATCGGAGCCTTTGTATGTCTAGAGAGCAGGTGAAGAGGGGTGTTTCCACAGAATGGAAACCTATGTTATGTGAGCCCATGTGTGGTTAGGGAGAGAGATAAAGCGACAGATAGACAAAGAAAGAGAGTGATACATAAATTGAATAAGTGATGCATTGTGTGACATATCTATATATGTATATATTCAAACATATATAACTATCCACAATAGATTTAACAACATAGAAAGTGGTAGCATGTAGAAAGTTTGATAAATAGTATTCTAGTACCATTACTACCTTATTTTATGTTCGTATGTATTACTGTGAGGTACAATAATTTCAATGCCAAACCGATAACAAACCTGCCTAGTAATAATTTATGTTCTACTAACTATGATATATTTCTGATCCTATATACTCAGCAAAAATTTCCGCTGTCCTCTTTGCCTGCTACGCTACTTGGGTTTTGGTGTACACTAATTAGTTGGCGACTCCCTTGACCGTGTATAAATTTCTATTGCATAATGTAATTTGTACCTACCCCTGTAGTTACACGTATATGATTGTTATACGAGGGGATACCCAAAAGTAACCGGAATTTTGCAATATTATTCACTCAATTTTACATGTTTACGCTTTTATTGCCTTCAGAGTATTCTCCATTTGAAGCAATGCATCGATCCAGCCGCGTTTTCCACTGTTCAAAGCAGTCCTGGAACTCTTGCGAAGTGATGCCTTTTAAGGCCACCGTCGGTTTTTTTCTTCACCTCTTCCACATCTGCAAATTCCGTAGCACCAGCTTTCGTTACCAGTGATAACTTTCGAAAAAAAAGATCCAGATCATCTTCTAGCTGTTCTTTCAGTTCGCGACACGCACTCAGTCATGGCTGCCTTTGATCTTCCGTGAGCAACTCTTTTCGTTCGCAATTCCTCGCTGAAAATTTGTTGGAAAGAGCTCCGGAACACACCAGTCATAACAACTTCGTCAATAGTTCGGCGACGGTCCTCCAAGATCAGTTTAAGAATTTTCATGATGTTTTCATTCGTTCGGTGAGGTCGACGGTCGTCCTGAACTAGGTTGGTTTTCAAGCGACAAGTGACCATTTCTAAAGCATGGAAACCACTCGTAAACTTGTGTTTTGCCCATGGCAGTGTCCTTATAAGTTGTCTGAAGCACGACAACTGTTTCGGCCGCCGTTTTCTCCAGCAGAAAACAGAATTTCACAGAAGCAGGCTGTTCCTTCGTTTCAACCATCGCAAAAATCGACGAACAGGAGAGAAGTAGTGCAGAACAAAGACGCACTACGTGGAAGTAGGACTATACAGAACGACGCCAGTCGGCAGACTGATGCTTGAGGGATGCATCAAGTGGGTTTTAGCGGCGGAAGCCTGAACTACAACGGGTTTGTTCCACAGAGTACGTTTACGATTAGTTTTGGGTACCCCACTCGTATTTGTAGACAAATCACTTGTGATGAATAAATTATATAAAAATAGTATCTATTTTGTCGTGGAGCTTCGTTTCGAGCTGTTAGACTCTGGTGATGGGACCAGCACCAAACCACTGCGCCACTCTGATGAACGAGTGCTTGAGCAAATGTATAATGTATTACTCTAAAATTATTTCTATTACATCATCCATTATATGTTATTCACAATTTATACATTTATTTCTATACATTTGATTGTTGCAAATATACGAAATATGGCAACTACACAGCACATGGTGCATCTCTGAGATGCTAATTTACTTAATGAAAGTCTGCATTACACACTGATGAAACTCAGAGAGTCACATTTGATGTATCACATGCACAGATGTTTGCAATCTTTCCTGTCTTTATTTGCTACTTTTAGACCAGCCAAAACCAAATCAGTTCTATGGTTCCGCAGCACAACATAGCAAGCGAGCTTGCTAGTAATTTTTTAACTATAATAGAAAATGTAGGTAAGAATTGAAATTATTGATCATTCAAAGTTTACAAAAGTGTTTACTCTGTCTATACTACATTTTTGTGTGTTTTCTGGGGAATATGTGCGCATATGTTAAACAAGGGATAACGTATGCATACGTTTACATATTCTAGCCGCCATTTAACTTTATACAGTGCCAGGAAATGAGCAGATCTGAAGAATTGTCTGTCTCTGTAGTCGAAGCTTAATTCTATTGAGATGTAGATTTGTCAATGTTATATACTTCTGGCCGCCATAAAAGATCATCAGTGATGGCGTTGCCTAAAATCTATTAATACTACAGATGTTTTCTTGAAACCTTTCTCCTGATGGTTCAAGATATGCTAATATATGTGTAACGGAGAATAAATTTACGTAAGTTTGCATGTCTACTTATATAGATGTTTGCGTATTGCTTATATCTCAATATACTACTTCCGAAATAATGCCTTTTTGTATATTATGTACATTATGTATGTGTAACTGCGATTATGGGAATGTATATGTGTGTGTGTGTATGTGTGTATGTGTGTGTATTAATGCGTGTTTTTATGGCTAGATATATGAAATAAGAGATATATGAAAAAAAAAAGGAAGGCTCAGTATTAATTAAAGGACCACTTAATACATAGAAGAAAAATTTGCAAGTAAAATGTTGACAGAAAGTTCGAAGTTCCAGTTCAAACGCCATCGCTAAGATATAATGTTAGTTTGTATATAATAATAATAATAATAATAATAATAATAATAATAATAATAATAATAATAATAGGGATAAAAATCCAAATTTACAGGTAAAAACTCAATTAAATTCAATTTATTAAAAATTAAAATTAAATTAAGTTTCACAGTATAAAATATAAATATATAGTTTAGGGTAAAGAACCAAGGTTCATAAACTCATCGATGAAAATCCACTGTCACATATAGAAAAATTAATAAGTAAAATCATAAAAATAAGTATAATATAATACAAAGTAAATATCATAAGATAATGATAATAAAAGGACTACACGTGTTTCATAACCAAATTTTCAAATAGAAAAAAATATTTAAATCGATTAAATCGATTAAGTCATCAACAGGCGTAACAATAGGCGTTGCTTTAGCAGTTGTAAGTAATAACCGTGCAGACCATTTTGTAGTCAGTCTTTCAATGGCATTCACTATAACAGCTAGTACTTTGGCAAGATGTAGGGATTCTACTACTCGTGAGTGAGACACACAATCGAACGCCTTGTAGTCTAACCATACCGCTACGGCTATGTTGCTTGGCTTTCTCAGGGACAACTTTGTTGAGGAGGTGTTCAACACAGCCCCAGACTCCTTTCTTTCCTCCTGTCTGTTAATCGGTTATCAGTTCATTTGTCTGGCAGTGGTTTTGGAGAAACATATTCAGATACCATATGTACAAAATGTACATGATATTCAGGCATGCCATCGGCCTATAGTTTTTGACCACTTGGATCTCTTTATTTTGGGGAATAAGAGTAGTCCGTGCAAGCGTCAGCCAATGTGGCATGTCTAGCTGAGAGTCCGTTCTTTATTTAAAACAGGTTTGTAATAATTTCCCTGTAGAACGTGAGCTTTTTGTGCCAGATGTCTACTATCCGGTCTTTCCTAGGATATTTTCCATTCCGCAGTTTCATTATAACCTCAGGGGTATTTCACTGGTGATGTTTTCGAAGAGGCGTTTACACAGTATTCACTTCGTAGGTTGTTTAACCATGTTTTATCTTGGTTGTGTTATTTGTTTAGTTTCCAGATTTCCAGCCAGAATGACTCTAGGTCTTTCTATAGAGGAGCTTTTACTACCTTGATGGTATCGCTTTCATACTGCGATACGCAGCTTGTGGATTAGGGGAAAACTTTCAGTTTATCATATTCCGTTCATGTAAGTTTTTACAATAATGAAGTTATTGACTTACCACTTGTACGTCGTGTTTGAGGGCGAGAACTTTTCCTGTGACATGCAGTCGTAGATGGTGATTCGTGAGCTCATTTTTAGCCTTGCATTTGATGAGTATGTCCAATTGTAATATCTTTTACCCGAATCCGTTGATGTTGTTTTGGTGGGGGTGATCCATTTTGGCTCTATATTATCTTTTGGAGCCGTCTTTCTTACTCCCATCTGTTAGTACACAATTACTGCGGTACAATATAACAGGACATTTACAGTCCAAAAGTTGGGGGTTTGGATTTGAGCTACTTGTTCTCTCACAATTGCGTCGATCAGGGATAATATCAGGTCTGCAATCTTTTTCCCCAAACTCGTGTAGGTATAGTTCTCCCTTGCAGTGCCTTGTGCATATATGTAGTGAAGTTCTGCTTGAACTTCGATGCAAGCAGCGATTTTAGTATTATATATTCCATGTTTGTTTTTGTGGGATCATAAGTAGTTGCTACATGTCCGTGTAGTGGTGGCGGTCTGTTATTGTTGCGTTCGTCTTGGTCGTGTTTCTTGCCGTTCACAGTCTCTTCGCAGAGGTTTACTGTGTTGTTGATACGAATATTATCATTCGTGCATTTTGGCTGAGTGATTTTGTTCTTTTCAACAAATGGAGCTTACTGGCATAATTGTTTTACTGAAAAATTTGAGAATTTTAGGTATTCCAATATTCCAGTATTCTTATTCCAATATTCTTTAAGTATCTTCATGTAGCCTATCGACGAATCTTCCCTGGCCTTTCTGTAGAACTGGTATAGATCTTGGTTCAGTTCAAAAGTTCTCTGGAATTTGGTATGCTTTCACCGCATGAAACTAATGATAGCACTTAGAGACATATATTTTGCTTATTAGACAATATTTATCTCCCACCAGATGGAGTACTATTTTTGTTGATCTTACTATCACGTAACAGTACACTATGTGTGTGTGCGTGTGTGCGTGTGTGTGTGTTTGTGTATGTATATATATATATATATATATAAATAAATATATATATATATATATATATATATATATATATATATATATATATATATATATATATATATATATATAGTTTTAGGGAAAAGAACCAAGTTTCAAGAAATCAAATTATTTTACCTGTAATTTTGGATTTTGTCCCTAATATTATTATTATTATATATATATATATATATATATATATATATACAAGAATAAGGGCAGAGAATCGTCAATTAATAATAGAATTTATAATTAACAATTTTGCCAAGTAGTTCAGTATGAAAAAAACCTTTATCGGTAAAACTATTTATCATCATAAATATACAGGGATTAGCAATTGAGTTGCTTCTCCAACATACTGAAAATTTAGAAATAGCAGTCAAAGAACTACTGATTCCAAACTACAAATTTTTGTCTAAAGCGGATGGCGATATTTATGGCACACATAGAACAAAAAACCGGAGGGAAAAGCGTAAACAAACCAAGCCTTTAGTTAATCGTTGATTTTTGGTGTCGCATGGCCAAAAATTACCGTGAATTTTTTTAGAGACACTTTCAAATTTATCAGAATATTTGGGCTGAAGATTGGAATAGTGAAATTTCCATTCACTTAACCATGAAACGATTCGTATCCAATTAACTAAAGGCTTGGTTTGTTTACGCTTTTCCCTCCGGTTTTTTGTTCTCTGTGGGCCATAAATATCGCCATCCGCTTTAGAGAAAAATTTGTAGTTTGGAATCAGTAGTTCTTTGACTGCTATTTCTAAATTTTCAGTATGTTGGAGAAGCAACTCAATTGCTAATCCCTGTATATTTATGATGATATATATATATATATATATATATATATATATACACACATATACATATATGCGAGTGTGTGTGTGTGTCTACGAACCCCAACTATAAATATAATATGCATTGATGCATACACTTACTTGCGTATTTGGTGTTTATTGGCGTGTGCTTGTACGTGGAAGTTATTTGTGTGGGTCATCGACGAAGAACTGTCCTCTAAATCTTGATATTTCAAGAACATATACTTGCTTTGCTTGGAATTGTGTTTACGAGTATTTAATTGATGTGGGAGATGCACTATTCATAGAAAGATAGAAAGAAAAGAGAATATGAAAAAGCGTGTAAGAGAATATGAAAAAGCGTGTAAGAGAAAGAGAAAGATATTCTCGTAATTAAATCAGTGTTGCACACGCTGTTTGTTGTCGTTGATTCTGTGCTTTGAGTTGGTGACGTTGTTGTAGTTGTATTTTCTTTCGTTGTACATTGTTATAATACAGTGGTCGTTAATTACACCATTCGTTTATTCAACAGTTAACTTTGATCAGTGACCACCCGCTGGTGCGTTACGAAGGAGCCAAATTTAAGGAAGAACGTTACATTCCGATCACAGTACCATCACCGGATATAATCAGTACTAAGCGCACGTATTCACCTTGCTTGCTGGGTATGATAATTGCATTTGTTGCAGTTGTCACGGTAACGGCGATCACTCTAAGTGTCTTTTTAACTATTTCAAGTAAGTCTCTATCAATACATCTTTCTTTTATCTATTACATTTCGCATGATGTTTATTTAATATATGTGTCATTTTCATTTTGCTCCTTTATTTCTTTGATATACGTATATGTGTACATATGCATGTATGTACATACATATTTGTGTATATGTATGCACAGACTGTAGATATATGTGCATGTATGTATATGTGAGTGTATATATACATATGTATATGTATATATATACATTCATACTTACATGCACAAACACACAGAGGAAAACATTTTCTATCGTTACTCATTGTAACTGAGGGTGACGAATCATCTATATTGCAAGAAATAAGAGTTAGTGCTGTAAGAAGAGCACACTATATATACACCGAGAGGGGAAATAACCGCCTCATGTGTGTCTTTAAGATGACTGCACTTGACTAGTTTCGCCTATCAGTCGTAGGCTCGTCAGTAGGGACTATTCAAACGCTCGATAGCTTTGTTAAATCCGGCTATCAGATTATATATTTTTACCATAAAAATCCATGGCTGATTTAGCAAAATGCCAATGCATATATTTAAAAATAATATAAACAGCTGGACGCAATATAATACAATAGAGGAAAAAAATTATCGTCCCTAATTGTGACTGAGGGTGGCGGAGCACCTATATTGCAAGAAATAAGTGTTAAAAACTAATTTATTGCACGCTTCTTACAGCGTTAAGAGATTTCTTGTAATGTAGGTGCTTCGGCACCCTCAGTCTCAATTAATGAAGAAAAACATTTTCCTTTTTGGTATTATATTGCGCCTAGCTGTTTATATTAATTTATATATAGACACGGGAATGAGTGTGTGGTAAGAAGCTTGCTTCCCAACAACATGATTCTGGGTTCATTCCCACTGAGTGGCATCTTGGGCAAGTACCTTTTGTTATAGCGTCGGGTAGGCTAAAGTCTTGTGAGTAGATTTGGTAGACGTAAACTGAAAGGAGGCCGTTGTATATATATGTATGTATGTATGTATGTATGTATGTATGTATGTATGTATGTATGTATGTGTGTGTATGTATGTATGCGTGTATGTGTGTATTTGTGTGTCTGTGTTTGTCCCCATCGATGTTGGTGTGTTTACATCCCCGTAACCTAGCGGTTCGTCCATAGAGACCGATAGAATAAGTATTAAGCTTACAAAGAATAAGATTTGTTTGACAAAAGATGGTGCTCCAACAAGGTCGCAGTCAAATGACTGAAACAAGTAAAAGAATAAAAGAATATATACTTATATATATATATGTGTGTGTGTGTGTGTGTGTGTGTGTGTGAGTTCGTGTGATTATAAACGAGTTGGGTGTGCTGAAAAATTCAAAGGCTGACTATGAAGGAGTGATGCTAGAGCTGTGAAATCTTGCATGCCTTAATTTAAATTCTTCCGGATTGTTTTTTTTCACCAGTAAACTAACATTTGAGTTTTCAAAGAAAATTTCGAAAGTAACTAGTATTGACTTCTCACACACATACGCGCCCGCGGTGTGTATATATGTGCGTATTTAAGCATGGATATAGGCATGTATATATACAAACATATGGTTAAATACACAAGCAAAAACGAAAATACTCCATAAGTTTAGCAGTAAATTTCATTCTTTAAAGCTGATGATTCATTTTATCGAAATCAGAATGACTGGCTTAGTGCGATCTTTCAGGCGATAACGAACGAAAGGAAGTAACTAGGCAATTCTACTGAGTTAAATTACGAGGAAAGTTAAATAGTTGAAATTATTCGACCCCGTTGGTTAGCGTTAGATAAGTTACAAATGTATGTGGTAACAGGGCTGATGGCCTGTTGATTATTGGAGGATATTCGTACAAATAGTTCATTTGGTACTTATAATTGTTGGGAAAGACAGCAGTGCTTTACTTATATGGTGAAAAATATCTTCTAATGGGTGTTGCTGGGTGTTTATGGCAACAATATGAGTCGCTGTCTGGCTGTGTAGCCTAGAGTGAACTTTTTTCTGCTAGAATTTCTCAAAAGTTTAGCTTTCTTTTTACATATGAAAATGTTTTGCTTCTCAGCTATCATAAATTGTATCTCTTTGATCCTTTGCGTTTTTTTTCGACAATGCTTCAACTTATAAAGAACGTTGTTAATTTCGCTATCTTTTAAGGATAACTCCACCTCCTTAAAAAAAGGTTCATTTTACATATCTGAAGATCTAATTCAATTAATCAATCAGACAGTCATTCTATCAATCTATCAATATCATTCAGTCAATCCATCATTGAATATATCAGTCAATAACCGAATCAATCAAGGAACTAATCTGTCAACAGAGAAATCACTCATGGTGTTAATCAATAAAATGATTATTGTGTTAATCAATAAATTAATAAATGAACCTCTCACATATTTAAAGGATGTATAATCATTATATCAATTGTTTGGTTTTCCATTTTCCTAACCAGGTGTATTTATCAAATAGTGATTAACCCAGCTATGACTACTGAACTACGTCTTTCAAAAGTATACATATCGGAACATTTCAACTGAGAATTTTAAATTAATGAAGACACATACACTGGCTTTGCTAATTAGTGTGAAATACTCGCGTGGTACCTCTTTAGACCACGACAGATTAGGCTAATGAGGTTTTAATTTTATCTTCCATGTTAATGCATTAAATAATAATCTTCCTCTCGTAGAATGTTAAACAATTATATGTAAATCTCATAATTACTTATATTACTCAATTCTTCTAAATTTTCACAGGTCACAACGCAGATGACAATGGTGAGTATTTTCATTTTCCTTTAACTCCGTAAAATTTTGGTCAATTTTCAATAGGGGTCATTTCGCCATTTTGTATATCACAGACAACATTATCGAACGTGAATCCTAGTACTTTTCTACATAATAACATGATATGGTTACGATGTCTTTCATATCAAATGACCGCTTAGTGTTTCCCGTTCACTGAAGTAGTGTGTTGTGTTGCTTGGTGTACTATTATAGAACAGGTTAACCAATATTTTTAGACAATGTCTCAAAAGTTTAGGACACTAGGGATTATTTTTGGTTACTTTAGGTAGATGAAAGGCAAATTTTCTCCTCTTCCTCACTGACTGAATGGTAGTGTATCTGTCAGTGTTGCACTTCCCTCAGGAGAAAGTACTCAATGCAAACCAACTAACGACAAATTAATTGTCCCTATTTGTAGTAATGAAATACATGATCCTGTGATACATATTAACAGCCAAATAGACACAGTCACAACAGGTTACTTTCACAACGGGCCAAAAAAACACTAGTGAGAAGCAAGACCCCCAACTCATGTATTGCTTATTGTAATTTGTTTCGACTAGTGAAACATTTATCTATTCTTCGGTGTCATTACTATGTAAACCTAGGTAAACACTAATAAATCAGAACAATGATCAAAGGCATTCGGACCATGGTCATTTGACCATTTTTCTGTGTTCCTACATTCAGTATGTCATTTTAAAGACGGTAGGGTGTGGTTTGAGGAAGATTTAGTAGTTATTCATAGGGTGTAGGCTAACCGCTAGATGCTCTCTCATTGGCTGAAATATTTGTTGCAGAGTGCCATGGGTATCAGAGTCAGCAGAGCGGCAGAAAAATCGCTTTGCAGTAATTAGTTACGACCAGTTGCATTTTGAGTTCAATTTCCATCAAGGTTAACTTAGTTTTCATCGCTATTCCAACGATAAAACATTTGTCTGTCTTTCTGACCTTTATAAGGCATCATTCCGCTTCATTGCGAAATCTCCATGTGTTCATATTTTAATTGCAAATCTCAATTTGTGAACTCACTTTGGTTTGAAATCATACATTGATTTAAAAATCTCTATATGTATTCAGTTTCGACTGAAACTCTATATGTATTCACAGTTTTGACTAAAACTTACTTCGGTTTGAAATCTCTATATAGAGCCATAGTTTTGTTTAAAAAACCCAGAAAGGCAGAAACCAATGAAAATTGTGTTATTTTCAAAAGAAGATTTCTTTAAAGAAAAATGACAGCTTATCCTAACATTCCATCTATCTATCTATCTATCTATCTATCTATCTATCTATCTATCTATCTATCTATCTATCTATCTACTTACCTACCTACTTGCCTACCTACTCGCACACTATCTATCTATCTATCTGATCTGGACGGATGCTAGTCACATCGGCTCGCAAGTAAGTTGGCCTTTTATATGTCAAAACTTTTGCAGTTTTAAAATATTTTTTGTGGAAGAGGTGTATAAGTCTATACACTTCGACCCTATTGGGGTTTTGTAATAGGAAGTGGCTCCTTCTGGAGTTTATTTCCAAAAGTTTTTGATTTTTCTCCGGCTTATTTGCCATATTTCGTAAAAGAAATATGGCTAGGCCTTCACACGTGGTCGATTTGCCTCTAACAGCAGGCAAGGAGACTGACCAACAAGTCGTTCCGCATGAACGAACACAAGACGTAGAGACCAGGAATGCTGCGTTTACTACTACTGCCTTCACCACCTCCACTACCACCACCAACGACAACAAAACCAAAACCACTACTGCCACTGACATCGCAGCCACCACTACCACCAAGAACAACAATAACAAAAAGAACAACAACAACAACTCCACTCCTCTTTTGTTCCTTTCACCACAGACAACGGAAGGAGAGAAAGAGAAGAGCATGATGGCCAAACAATTTGCTCAAATACGCCTGAACGCCGAAGAAAATTATGAAAAAAATTTCCCGCCACTTCGTAACTCATATGAAGGTCAGAGGAGTACACAAGAAGAAGGTCACCCATCTGCCACAACAACAACACCTGCCAGCATCACAACCGCCAACAACAACGCTAATACAGCAACAGTCACCTCTGCCATCAACACCAGCACCACCACCAACAACAACAATAACAAGATCAAAACAAACTTCGCCGAGGCGATAAAGGAAAAAACGACGGTAGTATCTTTTACTGCACAGCAGATAAAAGATACAAAGGCTTTACTTACGAAAGAAAATGACGAGGTGCGGATCAACATACCACAAGACATTTTAGAAGACACAAACAAAAAGACCATTATTTATCAAATTTTAAACTCAAAAACAAAAAAACCAGAAAAAGCAAGCACGGAAAAGATCGAGAAATGCTTGAGATCTGTATGGCAATATAAGGATTATGTAACTTGGTGGCATAAATTTGCCCATGTGCAAGTTATTTTTCAAAGTGAAGAGTTAGCGAAACGATTCTCAACGCTAACTCTTAAGACAGAAGAGTTATCAATGATACCGAGTTACCTTGGTCAGAGGGTAACAAGGGTTATTATAAAAAATATTCCTCCCACGGTAGACACACTATGGATAACATCAGCCGTATGTGTCGATATGGAGGAAGTTGATATATTGCAAATTAATGTTTCTGAAAAGCAACAGTGGGTGGGTAAAAAAATGGAGATCCTTCTCCATATTACCCAGGAGTCACTAAATAAAATACCCACCTACATAAAGTTACCATCAACGCAAAGGCTGTATGTAGTGGTGGAAGGCAGACGACCACGCTGTTACATATGTGGCAGTGAAGCTCACTTCCAAAAGGACTGCAATTCTGCCGCGAAACAACAGCAACAACAACAACAACAGCCACGGGAAAACCAAAAACCCAAGACACCAGCATTATTACCCACACCACCGTATGCACAACTGATCAAGCAGCTATATGCGAAAACGAAAGAACGGCAACAACGAACAAACCAACCCAACCAAACAACACCACCACCTGAGTCAAAAACAGAAACAACACCACCAACAACAACTAAAGACAGACCAACACCAACACCAAGAACAACAACCAAGAAGACAACCACTGAGAACGAAGAAAAGACCAATACTACTCCCAATTCCCCAACAACACACACACCACACACACCACACACCACAACACCATCGACAAACACACAAATAGAACCAAATGCTTTGCCTTTACCCCCTTCTGATTCGTCAGGCATTTCGTCTAACGATGAAAGTTCTACAGAATGGCAAATAGCCACAGGAAGTAAAAGAAAAAGATCAAAAACAACCCCAAAATTAAATGCATGCAAAGCAGGGAAATATGTAACCGCTGAAAGCCCCTTGCACAAACAAACCAGCACCAACATCACAAAAACACACACAATGCTATCAGCGATATACACAACAAACACAAAATTAATGGACTACATCATATCGCAAACAAACATTTCTGAAGATAATTATAAGCTGAACAATCATCCACGCACTACACCACCGAAACACATCAAAATAGTTCACATCACACAAACGCAGCACCACACACTCAAAACCCTCTTTCCAAATGCGGTTGGGGGGTTCCAAAAATATTTATCAAAGAAACTCTTCAAAAACCTCATCCAAGATACTTCAAAAGAAGAGGAAGCTAAAACTTTCGAAACGAGTAAGTAACCTTCTCTCTTGTCTCTTTTACTGTCGTGTATGAAACACAAATTTCGACTTCAACTATGCTTAAATTAGGTTGTGTAAATGTACGTGGCTTGGCGTCAGCTTGGAAGCAAGGTTACCTTCTAAATGACATCAAGTCACAGAACATAGAAATCATGGCTATCAGTGAAACCAGACTCAGTAACCCGCGGGCCCTCAAGTCCATGTTTGGTGGACATTTCGACATTTATTTTTCTCCCTGTCTGCCAAACATGGGTGGTGGTGGTACCGCGGTGCTTTTTCGGAAGAGTCTGAACCTAAAAGTAAGGCCAATATTCCTAGACCCGGAGGGTAGGCTGGTTGTCTTGGACGTCGATAGCACAAACGGGTGTGCTTTCCGTCTGGTGGCAGTATATGCACCGTCCTTAACGGGTCGGGCGGATTTCCTTAGACGTCTAGAGGTTTTCCTGGGAACGTCACGACCTTTACTGTTAGTAGGGGACTGGAACGCTACCTTGGACACGCATATAGACTATGTGGGAGTGGATAGGAGTAGAAGGGGATGTAAGTGCCTCAAAGACCTGCTCAGACGTTTCCATTTGTCTGACAGGTTCCGACTCGACCATCCGAACGTGCCAACGTGGACTTGGACAAACTGCGTCGGATCGTCGAGATCGTATCTAGATAGAGTTCTATGTAGGACGGCGGATAGAGATAGTGTAGGATGTCCACAATTTAAAATAGTCAGCTACACAGATCACAAGTTTGTGACGTGTACGCTCGACTTAGATAAGACACATAGGCAGGGTCCCGGTTACTGGAAACTGAACGCTTCGCTCTTAGCGCGGCAGGTTTACAGGAACCGGATTAGCGAATTAATTAAGAGGGCGTTAACAGGAGCCATCGTTAACAACCGCTGGTGGTTTGCCCTGAAAATGGCAATCAAATCGGAATCTATTAGGTTTAGTAAAGAACTAGCGATAGATCGAAATAGAGTAGAGGGAGACTTAGTTAAGAAACTAGAAGAGGCACTTACAACTGGCAGCGCAACCAACGTTTTGGCTGCGAGGATGGCCCTCGACCAACACCTCAACGCCAAACACGAAGGTTGCGTCGTCAGAGCTAAAATGCGTGCCTTAAGGAACGAAGGGATCGAAGCTGCGCGAGAAGCCCGGGTGGCGGAGGCGCAACGCGGTAACAGAGCCACCATTCGGTCTCTAATCGATGAACAGGGATGTAGTCTGCTCGAACCCGAAAGGATGTGTGGGGCCTTTCAACAGCACTTTGCTCGACTGTTCGGTGCGAGCGGTGAGTCGGAACGCAGGATGGACTTCACTGCCTACCTGACCGGCCTGCCGCGGCTCTCGGCGGGAGAGGCAGAGTGTTGTGAGGGTCCCATCACAGCTGCTGAAGTAAGGGATGCTATGGCGGGCTGCGCGAGGGATAAGTCACCTGGATTGGATGGTCTACCCTACGAGCTGTATTGTCAAATGCCAGACTTGTTTGGCGACCTCTTGGCATCAGTCTCCTGCAACTGGCAACAAAACGGGAGAATTCCCGGTTTCGTGAGCCGAGGTGCAGTGACATTGCTGAAGAAAGACCCAAACAAGGGGAATTTTATAGATAATTTCAGGCCCATCACTCTGCTCAACGCAGACTTGAAAATTTTGGCCAAAGTAATAGCCGAGAGGTTGGCGCTTGTCATCGATAAACTGGTCGACAGGGCGCAAACATGCGCCGTGCCGGGCAGAAGTATCCATGACAACCTCCACCTCATGCGCTACATCATGGACAGGGTAGTTAAGGATCCTGGCATGGGTGGGGCGCTGATCAATTTAGATCAATCTAAAGCCTTCGATAGGGTCGACCATCGATACCTAGCGGCCGTCCTCAGGGCAGCTGGCTTTGGTCCCGTCTTCCGCGGTTGGATCGCTGCCTTGTATAGCGGCATCCGATCGGTAATACGGGTAAACGGTCACCTGTCAAGACCGTTCGACATCACGCGTTCGGTCCGTCAGGGATGTCCCTTGTCGGCACTTCTGTATGTATTGACGATCGAACCACTACTGCGGAAGCTGGCGACACTGAGGGGTATCCCACGAGAGCTGGGTTGCGGGACGAGCGTGTCTGTATATGCGGACGATGTCACCGTCATAGTGTCGAGCGAAAAGCACGTCGAGATGCTAGGCGAGACACTTAAAGAATACGAAACGGTGACAGGAGCAAAAATTAACCCGGAAAAGTCAGTGGGTTTGTTACTCGGCACCTGGAGAAGCAAGCCCATACCGTCCAACAGTGACTCCGTAGTGGGACGCTGGACGGACGGACCGGTTAAACTGCTCGGGGTCTGGTTCAGTCCGGCCCTCCAAATGGATAAGAACTGGGACGAGATCACCAGTAGAGTGATCAAACTCAGCCAAACATGGGCTGAGAGAAAGTTATCTCTAAAAGGCCGGGCGGAGGTGGCTAATGTGTATATCGCATCAGTCATCGATTACCGCCTGACCGTCGTGCCTTGTCCCGATGCCACCATCACGAAACTAGAACGCATACTTTTCCGCTTTCTGTGGAAGGGTGGCGTTCCGATGGTGAGGCGATCCATTTGCTGTCAACAACCGTTACGTGGAGGACTGGGGATGCCGTGGTTAATGATGCGCAGACATGCGCTGAGACTGCGGCATCTCTGGAACTTCATTGACGACGGTGAACAGGTGTGGGCGCCGTTTGTGAGGCACGCCTTCCCGCAGCTCGTCTCACTCACCGAACTGCAAACATGGATCAGGAAGAGACCGAAACTGGGCGAATGGCACCGCGAGTGTCGCCAAGCTCTACAACAGCTCTGCCGTCCGGGATCAAACTTGTGCAACTTCCAAACGACCAATGCGTTCTATAGAGGACTAGTGGAGGGGAGGTCTGACGACACTCTCGGGGCAAACCTGGGTGTCGACGAGAAATTCTTAACCCGCCTTTTCAAGACGACGTTCGGGCCGGGGCCTATGGATAATTTCCAGAGATCCCTGGCTTGGCAATGCTATCGAGACGCACTACCAGTTCGAGAGAAGATCTACAGACACGGTTCGAAAACCACCGGACCGACCTGCCCGAGATGCGGTCAGAGCGACGAAACCGTTCTGCACGCACTCGTGCAGTGTCCAGATATTTCAGAGCTGTGGACCTTCGTCGAACGGCTGTTGTCGCGTGTGGGACGAGCCCACTTATCAGCCGAGTCTATCGTGAATATTGTTCCGCCACCTTCCTTTAAACGGGAAGGAAAAACGGTTTTTGTAACACTGATAGCTATGGCAAAAGAATGCGTGTGGTGGACGCGTTTAAAAGGTCTACAAACAAACACTTTCCTCTCTGGTCAGTCCCTCGTCAACTTTTTCAAGTACCACTTGAAAAGGAGGATGAGGATAGAGAGGAAAGTGTTGTCGAATGAAAGTTTCAATAAAAAATGGGTAAATGTGGCAAGAATGGTAAGAATGAAAGACGACACCATTTTAAGCATAGACTTGTAACAAAAAGAGACAAAAAGAGAGAAGGTACTTACTTTCATGTACCTTTAAAAAAAAAAGCCTGAGGTGACCGTGGTCTTTTCCGTAGGCTTTTCTCTCCACGGATAAACCTAATCTGTTCCCCGTTTTTTACATCGACTGTGATACACGATCCCTATTGATCGCCCCCCCCCCCCCACGTTTTTTTTTTTTAAAATTAAAAAAAAAAAAAAATTTTTTTTTTTTTTTTTTATTTTCTTCCCGCGATCCCTTTTGATCCAAATTATCCCCCCCCCCACAAAAAAAGCTCTACTTTGTAATTTGTCCATTTTCTGTATTTAGCCCTGTGTGGCTATAATAAAAAGATATCTATCTATCTATCTATCTAGCTAGCTAGCTAGCTAGCTATGGAAGTGAGGTTGTGTGTGTGTGTGTGTGTGTGCGTGTGTATATACGCATAAAATCTGAAGTTCACAGCTGATTTTCTCCAGATTGGGATCATGCATTACTTATGTTCCAGAGATGGTTTTTAGACTCTTAAAACTTTTGACATAATGAGTAACGGGCCCTCTGCGATCAGAAAATACCTTTTCCTGCGGTACGTAGTGAAGGGTGGTAACTCTTTGCGAAGTAACTTTCCGAAATTGATTGTCACCCTTACATCCATCGGTAAAAAATTATCACAATCTCATTTGGCTGTGTAAAGGAGCAATACTGGCTAAAAAAAAACAAAACAAAAACAAAAAGCAAACAAACAAAAAAACTGCACTGCAAGTAAAATTAATGAGCAGCTGCTGCAGTACCTTCATGGAAGTCCTCACATCTATATGTCAATTGATACAATTCTAGATCCAGAAGAGATGGTAAATTACCCAACAGAATTTCTCAATTCATTGGAGCCTCTAGGACTACTTCCCCACAGATTGGAACTGAAAGTGGGAACTCCAGTAATGTCATTGAAGAATTTGGATCCGCCAACACTCTGCAGTGGGACACGCCTGGTGGTAAAGAAGATGATGCCACATGCTATTGAGGCCTCATTTTCTCTGGATGTGGCAAAGGAGAAGATGTTTTCATAACCAGATTTCCTCTCATTCCACTGGGAGCAGAAATTCCTTTTCCATTCAGAAGACTTCAATTTCGTATCAGTTTCTCAATGTCTATCAATAAATTCCAGGGTCAAACACTGTCTGTGGTAGAATTTCACCTGGAAGAGTTATGCTCACACGAGCAATTGAATGTTGGCTGCTCTAGAGTGGGAAGCAAAAAAATCTATTTGCATTTGTTCTACAATGGAAAACAAAGAATATTGTTTACCAAAAGGTTTTGTAGGAGTTACTACATCCTACGATGCCTTCCAGTATCCACTACTCTTTGTGAACGGTAAAGATGGATACCATTTCGGCATAACACCAACAAACCCGAAGACTGCACCAACAAAGCCGTTTCCTGCATGGACTTCAGTATCAAAGGATATTCTCCAATTACACCCACCAACCACGCGGAATTTATTCAAGTAATTCCTTACTATATATTCTCATGTAACTGCATAGGCTCAGATTATGTCTCTTATTCTACAGCATCATCAGCAATCCAATGTTAACACTTCACCTTCTGCAACATTACAACAGTTCACTTCCGCGTTGCCGTCTTCCTTTTCAACCCCTTTCCGGAATGTACCCATTTACGTACAATATCTCCATTACACCTACATTCATTCGACTGTCAATCATACAATGTATTGTGTTAGACGCAGCGCCGACCGCCGCAAAGGAGAGTATATCCACTGATAGCTTTTCAGTGCATTTAAAAATCACACACCCACATACCCAATTTTCCATGACAAGTTAGGACCTAGAATCCTCCAAACGGGCGCATGACATGTCGCCTAGTCGAATTAGCCCATCATTTACTCCACAAATGTTTTGTCGCGAATGCTGCACTTTCCCGTATCACATGTTTCAACATAACTATAATATATATATATATATACAAACTATGCCATTTAATCTCAAGCAATGTCGGGTATCTCTGCTAGTTACGTATAATTGATTGAATTATTCTATTGGCTAGTAGAGAGTGATGATTTTGGTCAAGCTTCACTTAAAATAGCAACCAAAGTTTCCTTCTAAGAACACATTGGCTAATGCAGTCATAGATACATCATGCCCAGGGAAAATGTAGGATAATCTTAGCTGGAAAGCCTTTAACTATGAGTTTCGCTAACCAGGATTCCTCGGGGCTTAAACAACAACAGTAGCAGCAGCAGCAGCAACAACAACAACTACAGCAACAACAGACGATGATGATGATAACAATTTCAACCGTAAGAATGTATCTGAAATGACCATGTTGTTGACGTTGTTTATGCTGTTAGAAGAATGTGTTAACTCCTGAATGATTTACTTTTCAATCTAATTTCTAGGAACGACTTTTAACATGTCTTTAAGTGTGGAAAACAGGAAGTTTATACCGGAAATGACAAACTTGTTATCAACTGTGTCTCAACAATTTTCTCAACAAATATGCAGATCGGTAAGTTCTTTTATTGTCAACATTCGATTTTTAGCGCACAATAAGTTAAATTACTTAAACATAAGGTTATTATGCACAGCAAAAGAATTGTCGAACTATTCCCCCTCCCCATTGCTTGTATTTACAGGTTTCTATGTAAAGCATTTAACTTCTAGGATTCGAGTACAAGATATCATATATCTGAAATATATATATGTATACATGAACTCACAATCTTTTTTTTATGCTAGCTTCACATACAATATTCTCTATACCTTCTCAAATGTCTATACCACTAGGAAACAGGTTAAGAATTCAAAGGCATTTTTCCAGAAATATAAAGAATATATCAAAAAGAAAAAAAAATTATCCCTATACTCACAAAGTATATATTTGATGGTGCAAGCTGAAATTTTACAAAATATATTTAATGGACAAGATCTCGATCAGCGACGAAATCACAAATGCAACATATACAGAAGTTGTCACCGTACTACAAAACTCTAGACTGAGTACTTCTACATAATGTTTAATTAAATTTATTGAATGTAAATTTCGGTGAGTGTCTCTCCCGCCTTCTTTAACCATGACTGGATCTTCACATTATGGATATAAATTCAATTATTAGATCCCTGTATTAAATATGTTAGTGCTCACTTTATGAGCGACTATTGTAGACTTAACGTAAACAGCTGCAAACATAGATTGAAGTTACACATTAAAACGGATATTTTCGCAAAACTAATCATATAGGAAAATACAAACCCAAGTAAACATGTTGAACAAACATTCAGAGGCAGGCAGAAAATTTATATCCCAATATGTAGTAAAATCAGTAACGAGAAGAAATAAATATAACACGAAGAGACAGATACTACAGAAATACAATACATGAAGTACCCAAACTGACAGAATGCTTCCCGAAACAAAACAAATCGCAAAAATCGCTTCGCCATCGTGATGAATAGCAAAAACTATGTTTTGAAGAAAACAGTTTGATATCAAACCAAAACATTTTTAACGAAGAACTGCATAGAACAATAGAGATCAATACAGCGCCAACAGCAAGACAAGTAGAATAATTTAGGATAGAGAGTGAAGGAATTTTCAAACATTAATACTGAAAAAAAATGTGCAGCAAAAATACTATAAGATATTGTTTAGATACCACAGAACAAGTACAACTGGTAGGCACCTAAAAATGATAGATTTATCTTGATTAACATGTTTTATTTTTAAACACAATGTTCTTCCAAAAATATTCAATGTTCTACTGAAATGGCTCTGGAAAGCCAATAACTTGCCTGCCTACAGTATACAAAGCCTTAACAGCAATAATATTGAAAAAAATTATATCTTTTAAACGTAACTCGCTTCGAGAACTGACAGGATACCGAAATGCATCATTTGCTTGTAAATATCAATTATTGATCAGACAAAGCCATTACTGAGAATTACAGTAAGAAAGAAAATGGTTTTGAGAATGGTGAAGTCGATTGCTGGAAAGCCTTTAACAGTGTTAAAAATGCATCAATTCTGGAAAAATCAACCATTACCAAGAGAGCACCAGTAGAAAGCAGGTACATCAAAAAGATTTTGAGTAAATGGTACATAATTCTACAGATACAAGCAAAAAGATTAGAAGAGGAATATTCGAAAATTTTCATATTTCCTTCCTGTCAGACATTAAAATCTTTAACCATCATACAAAACCATACTCAGCTTAGGCATACGTGCTATAAGAGAATATTTAAATATATCTTGCATAGAATATAAAAAAAAGCATACGAGCTAACAAACGAAGGTTTACTTTGGGTAAAGTTGTATTTAAATTTAAAATGAGGTTTTATGTTCGTATATCGCGTCGCCTTTGGAAATATGATTCTCACAGAGAGAAGATTTTTGTCTTTGTTAGGTAAAAATGGGGAAATAGTGAAGAAATATTAGAAATACTAACGAATGAGTTACTGCACATGTGAGCGAAGGAAATGACTGGAGGGAGAAAGGAAAATAATTTGGAGGAGAGTGAGGTTGGTGAGAAATGAGAAAAAATGTGAGATGGGAGTTTTAATCCGTGTAAATTAAAAAAATATTGTTGGCCATTTGAACGTCATTGTCTCTAATTTGCACTAAAGAATATTGTTCCTCTTCTTTCAAGATTTAATCACTACTTCCTTCAGACTTTTATTCACTTGTCCCTTTCAACTTCTTTCTCTCCTTCATTCTCTCACTTTCTTTCTCCAATCACTTAATTATTTTGTGGTAACTACCTTTTTCTGTTTTCCCAGTAAATGTTCTTCGATTCTATGCGCACATTTACTAAGGACAATTAAAAAAAAGATTTAATCTCTATTCCCTAAAACATAGTTGTTTCGTAACATTTTTCGAAACACATCAATATTTACACTTTACTGTCTTTCTCGTATATATATATATATACGCACACACACACACATATATATACATATATATCTATATGACATGCAACACATACACACACACACACACACACACACACACACACACACACACACACACACATATATATATATATATATATATATATATATATATATATATATATATATATATTACATTGATACGTACATACACATACATATATATATATGCCTTGCAATGCACACATATATGTATGTGTGTTTTTATGTGTGTGTATCTATCTATCTATCTATAAACACATATGCATACATATATAAACATAGCTACACACATACATATATATGTGTTTGTGTGTGTGTTGTATGTGTGTGTATTCATATATATGTAACTGTATATATATTTATATATACATAAGCACACTCAAACACATACACACAAATGCACACATACGCAAACTCTCTCTCTCTCACACACACACACACGCACACACACACACACACACACACACACACACACACACACACACACACTCATATCAACGCAAGTTTTACACTGCAGGCAATAAACAATGAAAAACACCTCAACTCATGTGGAGTAGTGTCTCACAGCAGCAGCATATTAAATTTGATTTAGAAAAAAGAAATGCAGAAAACAAGAGAAAATTATTTAAAGCCACTGATGTAATTTCAGATAAAGAAATATCGATAATTAGATCAAACGCATATTCGCAAATACTTCTCAATAAATAATCTAAACAGAGTACAACATTAACAGATGAAAGAATATTATAGACGTGTAAGCTTAATTCTTATAACTAAGCCAAATACTAATTATAAGATAATAGGCATCAATATTTTAGCTATTCCAATGAAATAGTTGCAGCATTCTGAAATACAAGCAATGCTAAACAAGAAAACAAAGAAGAGATCACTTTCCGAATCTACCACACAATGTCTAACTTAGAAAAAAATTTATTTGCTGTAAATACAGACAAAGGCATTTTGAAATTAGAAATTAGAAAATTAAAATAAGGTTTCTTATAAAAATATCTAAAAAAGAATGAAAAGAAACTAAAATTAATAGATAAAAAGAACCCTGCTTTCTATTAGCAGAGGAAAAAGAGAAACACTTCTAAATCAGGGTTAAGGTAACAGACAGTTGTGAGAAGTGTTGCGGAAGAATAGAAATTGTTAGAAAATTAAAAATCAAATTAAAATAGAACCACAAAATACCATGCTAAGAGGTTTGTAAGAAGTTCTGCATTAACAACCATTGATAAAACTCATGAACAATAGTGGCCGAGGAGCTTAAAATTTAAAGTCGAGACTGAATCGTTTTTAAACATAACAGAGTACATCTAAAATATATAATGAATCAGAATATAAAATGTAACCGCAAAATATGGGAGAGTAGTAACTAAATGATCAACACACCACACTGTTTCTGATTGCTAGTGGAATCTCTGGCTCCTCCCTCTCTCTCCTCCCGTTCTCTCTTTATAAACATGCGTATATTACTTTTAATCGGCAGAAGCTTATCTGTCTGTCTGTTTATCTATCTATCTATCTATCTATCTATCTATCTATCTATCTATCTATCTATCTATCTATAAATTAACCAACATCTTTCTCTCGATTCTTCATTTACTCGTCTAAAATACCATCGAGAAAGTGGAATTATGTGCCTTCATATGCTTTTCAAAGCTAAAATGCTTGTGCTAGATTTACTTTACATTAGAATATTGTGGGAGAGTTTATAGCAGTAAACTGAAGGTGAATGACTCCTCCTTTATAGCCAATGTCCCCGTCACAGGGAAAGAAAGGCATGCTCATCAGATCTTAGTTTAAAGGTAGTTATTATGTACTTTTCATGTCAAAATGTGAGATGTATGTATGTATGTATGTATGTATGTATGTATGTATGTATGTATGTATGTATGTAGGTGTCTTTTGCACCAGGCGCATGGAGGATATATTCTCTTACGCCTAAAAACCACAGCCGACATACGAACTGCTTCTAATTTCTTTTTTGAATTTTTTTCCGTGATATGAAACGTTGGGACATGCCAGCAGATGTTGTTTAAACTATTTAGTCTTACTTAACGTAGATATAGTGTGGAAATTCACAGAACTGCAGTTTTCGTCTTGAGAAAGCATCTCGTATAGAGATGTTGTGCTAAAACTATTTTAGTATTAAACGCGTTTTAGAGCTATATGTCTATACGAGATGCTTTCTCAGGACGAATACCACAAATTTGTGGCTTTTTACAGTATTTCCATCTGAAGTAAGTCATACAGAATGTTATACTAAACCGATGAGGTTTCCATCGCTAATAACGGATATTTTACTCTATGTCATTGTGGAGGTGTGTGCCTTAGAGGTTAAGGTGCTGGATTTATGATCATAAAATTGAACGTTTGATTCCTGGACCGGGCGTCACGCAGTGTTCTTGAGCAAAGAACTTAATTTCACATTGCTCCACTCTACAGAGCTGGCAAGAATGAGCAATCCTGCGACGGAGCGCCGTCTCTTTCCAGGTGGGGAACATATACGCTGCTATGAAAACCGGGAACCGGCCTTATGTGTTCATGTACACCGGGAAGGATCTTTATCCTTTTCTTTTTTACTCTATGTCAATGGAGGCTACATTTGGCTAAACATGCGGTTACTAATAGATACTAACGCATAAAGACACTGACATCAAGGTTTAGCAACTTTACCGCAGCTAGTGGACGCTTTCCGCCTGGTACTGATATACTTCTGTGCTTTTTGGCACTATTTGTCATTTCAGTATGTCCATATTTAGTAAGATATATAGAATGGTGTGTTGAACTAATACTGCTTCCCGCTGCAAATAACGAATCCATATATATATATATATATATATATATATATATATATGTATATATATATATATATATATATATATATATATATATATATATATATATATATATATATATATATATGTATGTATGTATGTATGTGTGTGTGTATGTACACAATGAGAGGGGGAGAGATAGATAGATAGGGAGAGAAAGAGAGAGAGAAAGAGAGAGAGAGAGAGAGAGAAATAGGACCATTGCAGCATAGCTCCACATCTGCCTCAACTTTTGAAAATCAGAGAAATATGTGAAACCGGTTAAGTCTTCAAGAATGTTTAAAACGAAACCAGTATATTTTCAACTCCCTTTTCCTATTTTTCTACCGGTTTGGAATAGAATAACTTTGTCTTATATACATATGTGCGTGTGCGCGTGTGTGGTTGTGTGCGTGTCTCTATATCACACATTTCTCTCGCAGTTTCCTCTCTTTCCTTCTATGTCTTCATTTTCTTCTCTTTCTCGTCTTCCTCTTACCTTTTCTATTTCTTCCATCAACCTCCATTATTTCGGTCTCACACCCTTAGACGTTCAGGAGCAATTGCCAATCATGGTAAGGAGCACATACTTTCAGTACGATGACATGCAGGTCTCAAGTCTATTATTGAGGTAAAACCCATCCGGTCTTCTGGCCATTACTTACTGAAGCGCACAGTGCTTTGCACTGCACTTTTGCATCTTCTTTAGGTTTGTGGATGATATCCCAATAACCAGGTCTTCCCGGGTGCAGACCGGCCTCATATACCGAAAATTTAACATCACTTACGAGCACATCAAATTCGAGATTGAACACCCTGATAAATCTGGATCGATTTCTAACTCAGGAGAAGTCCATTTATACCGAATATTAGAAGAAATTAGCTGGTAAGAACCTATTAGCACACCGCATCAGCCCTTAACACGAGAGTAAAGGTGCCTACATACGAAACAGAATCTTATGTTTGAGAGACAAATGCAGCTACGCAGCTGAGAATATCATCGCCACCAAATGGTTCTACAACATTCTGCCAGTCTACAGCTATTCACCATCTTTCACTAAACGCCTGCACATCAATAATGCTAATCTTAAAAAACACCATAAGAAGGTTATTACTTTCAGATTTACCATAAGAATGCTACCCTGCATCCTCAGTCGCTATTAGTGATAATTCAATTTCTCCTTTTTGTTTTTATATTACGTCTGGCTACCTGCATTATTTCATTATTTTCACATAACAATTTTACTGAATCAGTCATTGATTCTTATAGTAAATTCTCTATACTGACAGGTAAGATTTAGCTTAACCATCAGTGATGTAATACTACTGATGAGTTTTAATTCCAAGTGAAATTGGCTTGCCAATATAGTACCCTCGCTCGCTGTGGGGAGGTTATCTCCACTGTCAGTACATGGACTTGTGCTTTTTCTGGCTATAAGGGTCTTTGTCTCTTGTTTCTAGCAATGTAGATCCTACCCCGCACCCACAGTCACTATTAATAACGATCGAACTTTTCTTTTTTGATTTCATACTGTGTCTAGCCACCTTCATTCTTATATATATATATATATATATATATATATATATATATATATATATATATATATATATATATATATAACTAGTAGTAGTATTATGCGGACTTTCAGATTTGTGTTTAGGCTCCTGTTGTGTGTGAATAAGTAATTGAATAAGTTGGTGTCAACAAGGAGTACTGTCGGTCATTTATTTGCAATCACTACAATTTTTCTACACAACATACTTCTCCAGGCATGCATGTATTTGGTTATGTAACCGTTTCCCTGTATTATGAGATCTAGTCGTGTTTCCTAAGGTGATATATCAATATTGTCTCCGTAAACTCAAATTCTCGGTTTCAAGAGCATCTTATCTGTCTGTCGTGTTCGTAGCTAATAATAACGAAACCCCCATCCCACTCCATCCATACATTCAAAGAAGTTTATCAACAAACCTTCAGTCACAACACATCTCTTGATACATTCAGTGGCTACTACTAACTCGCAGGCCACAACAGACAGATAAAATGCACTTGAAACCGAGAATATGGAGACAATATTTATATTATACCGCCCGAGGAAACATAACTAAATCTCATAATGCAGAGAAACGGTTACATAACCAAATACATGCAAGCCTGGAGAACTACTTTGCGTAGAAACAATTGTAGTGATTGCAAATAAATGTCCAATTGTAGTTTTTCTTGTTCACAAACTACAGAAGCCCAAACGCAAATCTGAATATATATATATATATATATATATATATATATATAGGGAGAATTCACAAAGAAAAAACAAAACAAAAGACGAAGACAGGTGGTGTAGACAACAAACAGATGTATTAGTTTAACGCTCGAGAAGGGAAAAAGTCTTTAACGTTTCAAGCATACGCTCTTCCACAGAAAGGAACACAGAAAGAAACAAGGAGAGAAAATAAAGAATATGTAGTGGCTAGCGATCCATCATGGCGAATTCCGGACAGAGGGATCACACAGGAGAGCTAGGAAGAAGGGGAAATAATAAAGTAGTGGTGATCCCAAAATGAAGGTGCGCGTGCGTGTGTATAAGACAGCATGTATGTGCGTGTGGAAGAGGACTGGTAACCTTGACGTGTGCGTGTGTGTATGTGTAGGTGTGTGGATGTCGAGCTGGGAAGTGGTCAGAGCTAGTGTGTGCGTGGTGATGTGATGTGATGTGGTGTTGTGTGGTATGGTGGTGAATGGTGTAATGGTGTGTGGTGTGATGGTGTTGGGATGTGGGGGAAGCGAGAGTGGGGAAAGCAAGGGTGGGGTGTGAGTTAGGCTGAAGGTGGGGGTAGAGGTGGGGTATGTAGGGGAGGGTTAAACGAAGAGGGGACAAACAAAGGGATAAAGTCGATTACATCGACTCCAGTGCATAACTGGTACTTATTTAATCGATCCCGAAAGGATGAAAGATAAAGCCGACCTCGGCGGAATTTGAACACAGAACGTAATGGCAGACGAAATACCGGTAAGCATTTCGCCCGCCTTTGTATATATATATATATATATATATATACTTAGATACTTAGATAGGTTTCGGCCACATTGGCCCTGGCCATAGCTAACTTAATAGCTCCACCTGGAAAAGACATTTAATAATGTATTTTTGTACAGTTATTTCTAGGCACCTTGCCCATTCGATTAAAGAGTTGTTGTTTTCAGCAGTATATCCGGGTGTAGGTGGTTTATCTAGGATTTGTTGGAGATATTCATCCATGACCTTTTTGAAGGTTATGAAATCTTTTTCCTCCTTTTTATAATTTGGAATGATGTTAAAAGAGCAGGTCCAGTTGGGGAGAAGTAGTTCTGTCTTAGTGCATGATTTCTGTAGAGGATGCAT
This sequence comes from Octopus bimaculoides, assembly GCF_046866305.1. NCBI lineage: Eukaryota > Metazoa > Mollusca > Cephalopoda > Octopoda > Octopodidae > Octopus > Octopus bimaculoides. The sequence continues at coordinate 40,427,275 of NC_142934.1, forward strand.
GGGACGGGGACCAAGCCTTGGGTGGATTTTTAAAAGTGATACCGATATCATACGGGCAATACTGTCGGAACAATTTCCACATGATACAAATAATAAAGCGCTCTCGGCGGTGCTGGAAAGAATACAGTTTGAGATTCCCGAGTCGATCCCAGTAATTAAGACCAGACATGCCATTAATTTCTTTTGTAATTGATCTCTTTGGTGCTTCAAGATTTTTAATATTCTGGCTCGTGTAGGGAGACCATAGCAGACAACAGTATTCAAGGTGAGGGTAGACAACATTCACACTTATAATCATATAGTATAGCGACATCCATACGCAAACTGTAATATGAGATACATCTATGTTCCGCATTGATATTTTCCTAGTGAAAACTTGCACAATCTCTTTACTCAGTTCTTGCGGAAAGAATCCCACTCTCGAATTCTCCTTTCGGATAAGTTTTCTGTAGATATCAACCTACACATGCTCAAATTTAGTATCATAACATCGACTAGTCGACAAGAACATTGTGACTTAAAAAAATATGATGTCATCTCATTTCATCTATGATTTGCTGTTTCAGATTTTATACCGACTGACTCCTATCAATTCCAGAAAACTCTGTCATGTCACGAATCTCACGTAAGTATCCGCAATAATGCAATAATTCCCATGTTTAAATATCTACATACACTCACACGCACATACACACGCTCGCCCGCCCGCGCGCACACACGCACGGTTGCTTCATTGCAAAACAGCCATATATGCCCAAAATATGTAAATGAATACTCTTTTACTCTTTTACTTGTTTCAGTCTTTTGACTGTGGCCATGCTGGAGCACCGCCTTTAGTCGAGCAAATCAACCCCAGGACTTATTCTTTGGAAGCCTAGTATTTATTCTATCGGTGTCTTTTGCCGAACCGCTAAGTTACGGGGACATAAACACACCAGCATCGGTTGTCAAGCGATGTTGGAAGGACAAACACAAACATACAAACACATACACACATACATATATATATATATACATATATACGACAGGCTTCTTTCAGTTTCCGTCTACCAAATCCACTCACAAGGCTTTGGTCGGCCCGAGGCTATAGTAGAAGACACTTGCCCAAGATGCCACACAGTGGGACTGAACCCGGGACCATGTGGTTGGTAAGCAAGCTAAATTTTAAATCTTTATTATAAACAACCGGATGAAAGTAGATGCATGTTGTATGCATCCCAATTTGATTAGCTGGCTTTGGCTTTGATAACTTTTAAAATTGTAAGATCTGGCTCGAGTACCAGAAGTCGGTCGTGGTATACACGTGTGCGCACACAAACACACATACATACACGCACGTGTGTGTGTGTAATACAACCAGCTGTGAAGGTTTCATGCTGCTAGAGGCTATTTCGGAAAATTATACAATTGTTATCAAATGCACTCATTCACCTCACCTACTTTTACAGATTGTGACCTTCTCCCGACGTGTGAGAAGCCTGAGGGTATTGAAAAGGCTTGCTGCTTTGAGAGAACGCGTGTGTACTGATTGGTTTTATGTACATATATTTACTATATTGCAACTGGAATGTATTTAAACGTCCCAAATTAGAATACTTCTTCTGTCGAATCTCCTAAAGATATAATTCTTTGATAATTGATGTTTTCTTGTGATATATAAAGTGAGTTCTTCATTGTTTTGTTTGTTCCTCATCGACCTTAACAACGGCTAAATACTTTGTGATAAAATGAGTGTCTGTCTTTAGTTTAAGAACAGCGGACCACATACCAGATGCATTCCAGCAAGTTTGAAGCAGTTTTGTGATAGGCAGTTATAACTGCCCTAGATCATTGTAGTTTTAGTATTTCCTTACTGTTTGTCTAATAAACTGACCTGCCGACTTCTTTATTCTAGACTGAAGGAGACGGCTGTAATAGCTCTTTGAACACCCCCCTATTAAACAATGTGCGTCACAGTTGACTAGTTTGAAGAATGCAGTTCGGCGTGATGACAATTTAGAAGCTTTCTATGCAATGAAATTTTGTGTTAAACCAGGCGAAAATGCTATAAAGTTTTATGAAATGTTATACACTGCTTATGAATTAACTTGCATGAACTGAGCATATATTTTTGCACAAGAGGTTCAAGGGTGGTAAAGAGAGGTAAGAAACTATATGAGATGTGAAAGGAAGAGGGACGTCAAAACATCTGAGCTGGTCTATAAAAGCAATAAGCATGTCGTAAAAAAAAAAAACGATAAGCGTATAGTTTGAAGTTGGTGTAGCAATTGTAGATAGAATTATTCATGAAGATCTGAACATGCGTATAATTTTTTCCCAGAGGGCTCAGTGACGAATAGAGGAAAAATGCGTTGGTCACTGTAGGGAGATAGTTGAGCTTGTTACCTATAATCCAAATGTACTTTGGTCTCTGGTAACTTCTGACGAAAGCTGGATCTACTGTTATGACTCAGAGCTCAAGAGACTGAATGCTCATTGGAAGCCCCCTGGATTCTCAAGACCTAAGAAGACTAGGTAAAGCATTGAAGCTCATGATGATCCTTTTTTTTCGACAGCAAAGCATCACGTACATCAAGTGTATTTCCTCTCTACTTTGTGCAGGTTTTGAGACAGTTCAGGAAGAGACATCGTCACAAAAGCCCAGTGCTATACTACTCAGGTCAGTGGTACCTGCACGAAGACAATGCACAAAGCCACAGTTCCTCCATGTTAACCAAGTAATTGATAGAGATGGGTATCAAAATTGTCCCTCATTCTCCCTACAATCCTGGCCTTGTACCCTGTGATTTTGATTGCTTCCCAAGTTGAAAGAAAAACTCAGGAGTTGCCATTTGAAAATATTGAGAAGATAAAGGCGTCTGTGAGAAGGGTCGTGGACACCTTCACTTTGACGGACTTCCATGGGACCTTCACAAAGGGGCTGGAGCTCTACAACAAGGGCATTAAAGTCAGAGGATCCTACTTTGAAGGAGATTAAAGTTTTGTACTTCTTTGAAATTAATAAATGTCTCCCTTGAAAATGTTTCAAACTTTCTGAAATACACCTTATAAATAATTGCCGAAACATTTTGATATTTCGTGTCACTTTTAAATATTCCATATTTTGGTTTATGTTGTACACTGAAGGTTCAATTTATCCGATTATTCAAGTTACATACACATATGGTCATAGCAATGACTACTGCTACCTGAGTCGTCGTGCACTTTGACAGATTAGATATCTCGCTTAGATAAATTAAAATGTAATTCTTTGGTTCTTATGTCTACAATCTACCTATATATGTCAATGTATATATACATGTACATACATACCTATATGTTTCTCTCAGTATCTCTCTCTATCCTCCTTACATAAACACATATATGATATATTTATGCATATCTTGTATCTTTTACTTGGTTCAGTCACTAGATTGCGGTTACGCTGGGGCACCGCCTTGAAGAATTTTAGTCGAATTATTGACCCTAGTACTTATTTTCTTTTTAAACCTGGCGCTTATCTTATCGGTCTCTTTCGCCGAACCGCTAAATTATGGGAACGTAAGCGCACCAACACTGGTTGTCAAATGATGGAGGGGGACAAACATCGAACTTCTGAAGCAGGTGTTCGCAAAAAGCCAGAGGAAGTCCCTCCGGAGGACTGCACTGGAAGCATTAACAAAGTTCGATTCAGCCGATGCTTCGGAGAGTGATAAAGCTCTACCCATACCGACTTCAGGTTGTTCTTCAAGCGGAAGATTTTGATGCTCGTGTGGAAATGTGTGAATCATTCCTCCACCATTACTAAAACGACTCTCAGTTCTTGGAAAACTATTGGTTCAGCGATGAGTCTATCTTTCATCTCTCTGGTGGGTAAACCCACACAATAGTCAAATTTAGGGAAAATCAAAACCAGCAGAAATTCTCGAACATGAAAGAAACTCTCTGAAGCTGGTGGTATGGTGTGCCATGGGCTAGGGAATGATACACTTACAAAAACTGCAAAGTCTAAGGTGTCAAATGCTGATGGCGTCACGTCTCTCCGAATGATACCTGAAACGAAATAGGAAATAGAAAGTGTATAGTGACTTTTGGGATACCTTATATATATATATATGTAAAAGCATATCTGTATAATATATACGAGTGTGTGTATCTGTGTATATGTGTGTGTCTCTGTACTGTAGTCGTTCTAATGCAATACATTATCTAGTCGGTCATCTTTCAATTAACATATACACGAATATTTTCTAACAACGACCGACACCAGCCGGCGGGGAGGAGATATTTTCGAAACTGGAATATCTTCTTGTATTCTCAACAATATTGCTACATACACATCAGATCATAATAGAATGCAACACTGTTCGTGAAAGTATTTCTCGTTATACAGACCTTCTTGATTACTTCATAAAATTTCTATTAAATTACCTCGAATATTAATTGAATAATTACGATGTGTTTGGCGAGGCTTATAACAAGAAATAATTGATTTCGAACATAAAAGTCTCCTCGTTCGGGGGGTCATTATTGAATCGTTTGATTTTCTCTTGTGCATCTCTAAATTGCTACGATTAGATTTTAGCCTTAAATATCTCACATTCTGAACAGAATGCACGGAATTAGACTGGTTTATAAATGAATATAATAAATTGAATTTCGAATACGTTCACCTCGAAATATGATCATTAAATTCATGTACACACACACACACACACACACACACACACACACACACACACACACACACACACACACACCAAAGATATAATTGTATGCATGTTTATGTGCAAGCGTATGTGAATGTGTGTAGATTTTTGTGTAAGTAGATATTAAGCACAACACACACACACACACACACACACAGATATTCATTTCTATAGCACCATCTTTCACTACATAAAATTTCACCTGCATAGTTTCATATTTTTATATTTGTGTTGAAATGTCTAAATACCGAAATGTCTTACCGTATTTAGCGTAATTTTCCTGGGTATTGGGATCAATTCTCTTCTGTTTCGGTTCCTCCTTCATTATTTTTGGGGTCAATTAAACTTTTACTAGAATAGCGCCGTGGTAAATTCGATGTAATATACTTATTTTCTATTAAATATGTCACTTGGCCTTCACAAGACACTTTATTACTGTCAGAGGGTGACGGAAAGCAATCTGCGTTACATTCTGTTCTAATTTTGAATACAGCCGTCATGAGATATGCCTTTCATCCTTCCAGGGTCAATGAAATAAGTAGCAGTGATAAACTGAAGTAGTTCTCGACTAAACCTTGTTTCAAAATTAGATTTCATTATTCCACCACTGGACAGTGGATGGCAGAGCCGACAGATTTTTAACATACATTGTAAATATAATGCAATGCGTGATGTTGATTTGCCTTTCAAACTTGTAGGGACGATAAAATTATGTTGCACAAAAGTACTGAGGTTGATTTGGTCAACCTTTGCCGCGTCTTGAGGATATTTGGGGTGGTAACTATCGTAATATCACAACAAAAGCATCTCTTATACTCCTAATTATGTGAACGGTTACAGTGGGGCTAACTTTATGAACATCGAATATGAGATGCCATTTCAAGCTTATGCCGAGCAGTTTCACTTTAATCAATTCATGTGTCATAAATTTAGATTGGAAAAAGGCAGCGAGCTAGATGAATCGCTGTTGCACCGGACGAAGCGTTTAGCGGAATTTATTTCAGTTACTTAAGTTTTAGGTTGAAATGCCACCGAGGTCAAATTTGCCGTTCATAAAATTCGGGGTCGATAAAGGAGGCACCAGTTGAGTACTGAGGTCAATGTAATCGACTTTCTCCTCCATTCAAAATTATTGAACTTGTGATAAGATTAGAAAGAATTATTTTAGATTTGAAATCTTTTACTCGCAATATTCTTTCTTGGTTTCTTAGAATTCAAGGAGCAAGCTAGATCTAATATTCTGGAAAGAGAAAATTTCTTAATAATTACACTTTATAGTCATAAGCTCTTCAAATACAGTATTTGTAATCTGGTGTCGATTCCAACTTTATGCATATAAAAGGCCCAATAATTTCAGAGTTGTATCCCGGAAGGTGGATTCTATATTTCTCATCAAACAAATAATATTTTTGATTACCGCATAATTGATATAACTTCAGAATTTTCATAGTTGAAGAATTACATTTGCATTCCTCCACTTAACCATAATTTTTCCTATAAATAGCATCTAAGACAGTATACGAATGGCTTCGAATTTTCTAAATTACAAAGCGATTCCAATCTCACATAACTGAAATGATGGAAATGACAGAATGGAAGAAATAATTAGTAGCTTCTACGCTTAGACACTTAGTCAAAGTATATAACATCAGTTTCGCTTCAGCTTCACTTTCAGATAAAATTATTGAAATATATAGACAGTATAAGACCCGAGGTTGTAGGAGAAGACACCTGCTTAAGGCGCCGCTTCGCGGTATAAAAACAAGAGCCAATAAACTTCCTAATTACACGGCTTTGAACGCATCTATCTATCTATCTATCTATCTATCTATCTATCTATCTATCTATCTATCTATCTGTCTATATATCTGTCTGTCTGTCTGTCTGTCTGCCTGCCTGTCTGTCTCTCTGTCTGTCTGCATGTCTGTCTATCTGTATATGTATCTGTCTGTCTGTTTGTCAGTCTGTATGTATGTATTTGTGCATGTATAAAACAGAATGTAATGCAGATTGCTTTCCGTCACCCTCTGACAGTAATAAAGTGTCTTGTGAAGGCCAAGTGACATATTTAATAGAAAATAAGTATATTACATCGAATTATCCATGGCGCTATACTAGTAAAAGTTTAATTGGCCCCAAAAATTTTGAGGTGTGCCTCGCTGTCGCATATATAACAGCGTGGCCGCCTGCCCTCCACCACTACATACAACATTTGTTCAGGTGATAAATGTATGTAGGTAGGTATTTTGTTTGTAGAGTCCTCATTAATATGGAACAGAATTTCCAGTGTCTTACAGACAAAAATACAGGAAAAAAAGTCACCTAACTGCTACAGTTGTGGTTGTATTAGTGGTGTTGTTGGTAGTTGTGATGCTAGTGGTTGTGGCTGAGGTTGCTGTTGTAGCAGTTAGGTGACTTTTTTCCTGTATTTTTGTCTGTATTTTTGTCGGTAAGACACTGGAAATTCTGTTCCATATTAATGAGGACTCTACAAACAAAATACCTACCTACATACATTTATCACCTGAACAAATGTTGTATGTAGTGGTGGAGGGCAGGCGGCCACGCTGTTATATATGCGACAGCAAGGCACACCTCAAAAAGGATTGATTGCCGAACTGCCGTAAAGAACCAAAAAGAACAACAACAACAACTACCAAAACTTGTGAAAAAAAACGTTGCTGCCCACACTGCCTTCAACACAAAAAACCACAAGAGAAATACCAGCAAAACCAACAACCGAGAAGACAACAACAAGTGAAGAAACAGGAGAAAGGAAAGAAAATTCAAAGACTGATTCCCCCTCCCCCATATCACATACACCTCACACAAATAACCAGCAACCAACACCAACGGAAACAGCAACACAACCACTGACAGAAACACACACAGATGCCTATAACATGCGCTTATCCCTTCCGATTCCTCAGAACTTTCGTCGGAAGACGAAAGTAATGTGGAATGGCAAATGGCCAGAAAAGGAAGGAGGAAGAGGAGCAAAGAAGAACAAAAGCAAACACCAACAAAGCAGGGAGATACACAACTCCCGAAAACACCCCGAACACCAACACTAGCACACACAACACCAACACCAGCAAAAACACCCCCAAAACAAACACACAATGCTCACTGCCATCATCACGGAAAATACAGAGTTGATAGAATACATCAACACAAAAACAAACTTAACACACGAAGACATAAAAATAAGCAACCACCCATACACAACACCGCCAGAACACATCAAAATACTGCACATCACACCAACCCTGCACCACACATTAAAATCTATTTACCCAAGGCAGTTGCAAGATGCCAGAAATACTCCTATAAAAAAAGTTTACAGTGATCTCCTCGAGGAAAAACCGAAGGAGGAGACACAAAAACTTTCGAACAGTGACTCTCTGTTCCTATCGCTAGTGTTTAAACACATACATCATCAAGATTATGATCAAGTTTGGTTGTGTGAATGCGCGTGGCTTGGGGTCCTCTTGGAAACAAGGGTACCTCTTAAACGACATAAAGTTACGTGAACTAGAAATCATATCCATAAGTGAGACCAGACTCCATGATCCACGGGCCCTAACGTCCATGTTTGGTAGACAGTTTAACATTTATTTTTCTCCCTGTATGCCGAGAATGGGTGGTAGTGGCACGGGGGTACTCTTTTGAAAGAGTCTGGATCTCGAAGTAAAGACAATATTCATAGACCCGGAGAGTAGACTGGTTGTCCTGGATGTCGACGGCAGCGATGGGTGTGCTTTTCGACTCATATCAGTCTACGCACCGCCTTTAACAGGTCGGCCGGATTTCTTTCGACGTCTAGAAGTATTCCCAGGAACGTCCTTTACTTTTAGTGGGGAATTGGAATGCTACATTGGACACGCATTTAGACTAGGTGGGCAGAGATAGGAATAGACGGGGATGCAAATGCCTCAGAGACCTGCTCAGATGCTTTCAACTGTCCGACAGGTACCAACTCGACCACCCGAATGCGCCAACGTGGACATGGAGTAACCGCATCGGGTCGTCGAGATCATATCTAGATAGAGTACTGTGTAGGAGAGTAGATACAGATAGCATGATAGCATAGGGTGTCCACAATACCACATAGCTACACGGATCACAAACTCGTGACATGTATGCTAGACTTAGATAAAACACATAGGCAGGGCCTCGGCTATTGAAAACTAAACGCGTCTTTCCCGTCGGGACAGGTTTTCAGAGACCGGATTAGCACGCTAGTAAAGAGGGCTTTGTCTATCTATCTATCTATCTATCTATCTATCTATCTATCTATCTATCTATCTATCTATCTATCTATCTATCTATCTATCTATCTAAGTGCAGCATGATTATGTGGTTAAAAGCTCACATTGCAACCACGAGATTTCGTGTTCAACCCTACTGCGTGGCACCTTGGTCAAGTGTCTTCTATTATACTCTAGTGTAATTCAGAACCTTGAACATCCGCATTGATTTCAATTTCGCTTGAAAAAGAATCAGCCATTTCGTCATTGGATCCACTATTATGATCAACGAGGATGTCTTTCTAGATCACAGTTCATTGCATTATTGATATCACATATCTTAAATGACTTAATCACTATATCATGTCTTATTTTCCACCGATTTCTTTATCCACATGGAAACCTGAATCTTCGTCAGCCTTTTCATTCCTCCAGTAGTTGCTGTTACAAAATCTTCCTGTCGCATCCAACTGTTCCTCTTCTTTTTCACTAAAGTCTGAAAGGGTTTGTTAAAAACATCGAAAAAAGGCGGAGAGTTGGCACAAACGTTAGCACGTCGGTCGAAATGCTTAGCGGTATTTCGTCTGTCTTTACGTTCTGAGTTCAAACTCCGACGAGGTCGACATTGCCCTTCATCTTTTCGGGGTCGAAAAACTAAGTATCAGTTGCGCACTGAGGTCGATCTAATCGACTGGCTCCCTCCTCCCAAATTTAGGGCCTTGTGCCTCGAGTAGAAAATAACAAAAACTTCGAGAAGTTGCAGATGATTTGTTAAACTACCAGCTATAACAATCGGTAATTGTGCCTTAACTCATTTGCCTTTTATTTTATTTCATCTGTTTTATGAGCTCTAAAGTAATCCCAGAGGAGGAGAGAAAGCTTTTTAAAAAACTACCGAGACGTTTCGAATAGATATTTTCAAATCAAAGAAGTGTTTCGCTTTCATCCATCCTTTTCCATGTAGGTGAATATAGATTGGGTAAATTATAGTCTTTTTTTTTTTAAATAACAGTGTTTGTAATTTGTCTTCCATCTGCACAACATACTTGTCCAGTAAGTATTACAGACATAGCTTTCGTACCTTTTGTATCAGTTGTTCTATTGGATTGAACAGCAAATGTAAACGGAGTTTTGTTCATAGTAGTTAATTGAGACGATTCAAATGATCTCTTAACTTGTGAAATTATGTTATACTTGTAAAATGCTGTTTCATGTCAAACTCATCCAGTATTCTTTAAATAATTTTCGTTGCAGCTGATAACTAATCCTTTGCTTTTTATGAACCGATAAAACCATGATGTATCAACAGTAAAATCTTCTAAACTGTTATGACATGCAATTATCTTTACTTAAAAAAAAAAAAAATCATATTTGTGAAAACAGATACTACTTCCTCTAATCTACAACTTAGTTGTATAGTTTATTTTCGAGATCTTGCCATGTTGATTTCCACCCAACTGGGAACTGCATTTATTTTTCTTTTTGATCGAGTTGATAACGAATCATTTTGTTTTTCTGTTGCTAGCGGACCCAAACATCTTTTAGTAGTTCTATTTGTATGAGTTTGTTTTGCATAATTAATCACATATAATTTGAATTTTACTGTGTATGACAGCCGCTTTGCTTTAGACATGAACATTTTTTAAAAAGAATGACATGTAAGTAAACAAGCTATTTTACATCCTATCCTTAAATACAGTACTTCGGCTTTCGGTTAGCCATCCAGTTTGACTGCAAGCACGTACAAACTGTCGAGTAGCCAATAAGTATTGAAAAACCGATTAGGCGATTTCCAGCACTAACTGCATTAAGCGCTTTGAGTGGTCAACAGCATTGTAACGATTTTATATTTGTTTAGATAGGCTTGAAATCCATTACTATAATATATTTTTCAATTTTTTTTTAGAGAGAATTATAAAGAGCTATGTTTTAACACTAAGTTTTATGGTAAAATGTGCATTTTGTACTCTGAAAAATACTGTATTCTTCGAATCTAAAACCGTCTCGTGTACCCCATCAAAAAAGTGTACATATATACAGGGTATCCCGAACTTAAAGCAACCAAAGTTTCGCGCTTTAATAACTATCAATAAATATGATAAGATATGAAAATTAAATATCATTATAAAATCTTAGTGTGTTTTCTTTTTGTTTTAGACTAAATAAATTCAGATTTATAAATTAGATAATAGCTATAGACCGAGATACAATCATAAACTTCCACAAGGAAAGCGAAACTATAACAAAAACGAATAGACAGTTTTTTTTTAATATCAGTGAATGTATTTCAATAACGCAGTCTATTCCCCAAATGTTAACTTCATTACATAACATGCTAGATAACATTACGTAAATTCGTACTGCTACCGAACCGCACTTATTCGATAGGTGACATTCTGCCAAATATATCGACAAAATTTCGCCAACACACACACACATACGCACGCGCACACACACGCACGCATGCACACACACACACACACACACACACACACACACAAGCATATATATATATATATATATATTTATATGTATTCATATAATGATATCTACCAAATGTATTTAGCGTCAAAACTCTTATTTAAAGTTTTTGATATATATATTTATATGTATATATTTAGTAAAGATAGTTATGACCGGTTCATAGGGTTACACAGGGTTCCCAGGGTCTGACGAAACGTATGTAATGCTAATCGCTTTATGGACGTGAAATCCTGAGTAACCCTTTTCAATTCGGCCATAACTATCTTTATTTAAATACTGTAATGCTCTCTAACTTTGAGTGAGCTTCTCGTTCGGATTTACAATTAACTGACTCACTCTGTCTGTCTGTGTGTATAGAAATATATATATATATATATATATATATACTAGTGGAAATTCCACGGAATGGAAAAAATTAAGATGGCCTATTTAAGAAAGAAAGAATGATTTGCATTTTTTATATCATTCATAGTTTAGCTTTCTTTAAATATTCTTGACGTTCGTGTACATTTATTTCCTCACGTCTCCGTCGGTATTGTCTTTCCCTCATTTTATAATATTTTCTCGCTGTTCCTCTCTGATCCGGGCTCTATACCCGTGCTTCCATTTTCGGACAGCTTGCGTCCGTGTTTCTTGTGAATCAAAGGTTTAGGCTAAATTAACCCTTATAAACAAATATCAATTTTCTAAGCGAGCAGACGATAAATATTGCACTTATGGTTTAAGCGACGTTGTGAGATTTAAAAATAGTAATTTTCTAAGAAACAATCAGTTCATTAAAAAAAAGTACTTTTCGCTATCAACACACCACCACCAGCAGATATATACATACATACATATATATATATGTATGCGTGAGTGTGTGTGTGTGTGTGTGTGTGTGTGTGTGTGTGTGTGTGTGTGAGTGTGTGTGTGAGTGTGTGTGTGTTTGTGAGTGTGTGTGTGAGTGTGTATGTGTGTGTGTGTGTGTGTGTGTGTGTGTGTGTGTGTGTGTGTGTTTCTCCCCCCAAACCGGTTGACAACCGATCTTGGTAAGTTCATGTCTCCGGAATTTAGCGGTTCGGCAAAACGGACCGATAGGATAAGTATCAAACTTTAAAACAAAAATAATTACTGGAATTGATACATTCGACTAAAAGCTCTCCAAGGTGATGCCCCTGCATGGCCGCAGTCTAATGATTGGAACAAGTAAATGTAAAAAGGTATATATATATATATATATATATATATATATATATATATATATATATATATATATATATATATATAAAATGGCTGATAGTTAGCAAGGTGAGACACACACATAAGAAAGAAGAAGGAAACAAAGGACCACTGATGAGGTCACAGAAGTGTGACGAAAGAACTCTGGCCGAAATAAGATTAAGATTAAGATTAATGTAATATAAAGCTGAAAAAAAAAAAAAAAAAAAGAAAATTAGCACCAAATATACAGTGCGTGTGTTTTTATTGGCTAAACTGGCAACATGACCATCCCCAAGTACAACAACATATATATATATATATATATATATATATATATATATATATATATATATATATATTCTTTTATTCTTTTATTCTTTTATTTAATGAATATTTTAAAGGCTGTGGCCATGCTGG